>NC_141154.1:11219561-11479128 GCF_053477565.2 Lygodium microphyllum
TAGAAACTATTTTTATTTAAAGGAGTATTCAAGTATCATAGAAATAAGTCCTATATATTTAAAAATTCATAGAAACCATTAATTTTTAGTTAAGAGAATAACTCAAATTTCAATGATGCATCTAAATAATTATTACTATAACTATATTTAACTTTTAGAGATGGACTTAACTAATTTATCCTTAGTTAATATTTAATATTTCTAAGGATTCCACTAATGTCATTTTTATAAGTGTGATACTAAAATTTATGGTTAGCTCAATCATGGAAATAATTCTACTATTCTATATATGTTTCTTTAATACTAATTCTAATATTCTAATAATGTTAGTTTTCTAATAGACTATATTGGATAAGCCTTAAACTAGATATGATGCTAAATAAGATTTTTGGCTTAAAATTTTATATCAAATTTCCTAGAGCATAATAGTTAGCAGAACATTCTAAGTTAGAAAATTTTCAAGCATACTTGTTTATTCTTTAGTATAACATTCTATGTTAGGATTTTTTAATAGCATAACAATCATTCTTTTTTTAAATTGACTTTATTATTCCATGTATATATACAACTACTTTTCTAATTATTTCCAATGACTAGAACCTAATGTAACTTTAACTATGATTATCACTAATTCTTTCTTTCTAAAAAATAATTATCATTCAATAAAGAAAAAGATCACCAAAATTCTAACATTAAAAATCAATTTTGATCATTAATTTATTGAGCTTTTCTACTTTAAAGTAATCATCTAATTCATGCTTTCAAGAATAAAATGACTTTTATTTTTTTAAAATAAAATAATCTCTTAATTTATTTAAGAACCTGGTTTTGGCTAGGATTATTCGTAGCCGGCCCCGCATTAAGTGATGATATTGGCGGCATAGCCACATTTGGGGGTGATGCCACATCTTGTCTTTTTGGCAGCATGATGATGATATTTTTGGATTTTAGAGAAAGAAAATTAAGAGAAGATTTTGGCAATGTAAGGGTGTCGTCGTCACTTTCTTAATCACCCTTCTTCACAACAGAGTCTGTTTAGCTCCACACTCATGCTTTCACAATGGAGGGGAGGGGTCTTATTTATAGGGGAGGAGAGGAGGGGTGTGAGATGCTGCCTACATAAGCAACGCCTGAGGTGTCACATGATGGCACCATGAAAATGATGGATGATGGGTCGATTAACTGGGTGTCAGCTTGTGAAAGTTTCCTAAATTCTTTTTAACATGAAAATGCCATGTATAGGATATTTCTAGTGAGGTATCACCTTGAGATTTTTTTAAAAAATCTCATTTTTTTAATTTTAGGAGAAAATTAGAAAGAGGGTATGAGGTATCCTGATGAGGTTGGAAGTGGCTAAACATATCCCAATTTTTTAAAATGAAAATTAAGAAAATTGGAGGAGGAGTACTGATGTAGCAACTTAGGAATCTCATTTTTGAAATTTTCATGAAAAATTAGGATATGATAAATGAGGTGTCTTGTGGATATTAAAAAGTATTAGGATTTTTCTAAATTTTTTTTATATGATAGTTGAAAAAAATAGGGGAATGAGTATCTATGTGGCAAGAGATGGGAGAAAAAATACACATTTTCTAATCATTGCTTATCTCTCTCTCACCATGTGTCATTCTCTTGTAAAGTCCTACTTACAAATAAACTCTTTCTCTCTTTTAGTTAACTACTCTTTGGCTTTTAGTTAGAATTAGACTAACTGGATGATTTTTCTTTTCTTTCAATTTTTCCTTTTCATGCATGCATAATTTCTTACGTGTTTTGTCGATGACTAAGGTGGAGTTTTCATGATAAGGAATAATGCACATACATTATTGAAAATAATTAGTCCGTGTTTGCAAAAGCTATTCTTTTTGCATGTGTTTGTGTGCTTTTAAGTAAATTCACAACTGTATATCAAGAGTGAGTTCAACAGCGTAAATTATATCTTTATTTATGAAATGTACATGCACTTGTTCACGTGTATACGTGTGCACGTATGCCTAAGGAGGAGTTCACATGGATAACTTATCCCCACTGATTCATTATTTTTAAGGCTTAAGTCCTTTGGCTAGTTGGGGGGGGGGGGGGGGGGTTTCATGCAAGGATCAACAATTTTGCTCGTGTATACGATGAAGAAAATTGCCATGGGAGATTCCTTAAATTTTTGTGTGTACATTTTGTGTTGTCAAGGCGGTTTGTTACACAGTTTAAGGCAATTGAAAGGTTACATTACCAAAGTCCAGGTGAATGTTGCTAATGTGAAATGCATTTTGGACTTTAGGGTTATTAGGTTTGCAGATTGGCCAAGGTATCAAGTATTATTAGGAAGGCCATGGATCTTGCAATTTGACTATCACATTGATATACCTGTTGGTCATTTGATCTTTGATAGAGATGTCAGATGCATAATAGTGGATGCATATCTGGAATCTTCTAAAGAGAGAGTATCCTTATCATCGACAAGAGAATTAGATGTACTAGAGGATCCTTCTGGCAGTGAGACTTCATCAAGTGATGAGTCAAGAGAGGGATCCACTAAAGGAGATGTCTACTAGGTTACTTTGAATAAGTCGATAGAAGCTCAAGACAGAATCAAAGATGTAGATGTGATTGAGCTAGATCTCGGTACATTGAATGATCCACAACTGATTAAATTAGGATCTATGCTTAGTTTGGAAGAGAGAAAGGACTATGTGCCCTTGATCCAAGAATTTTGTGATATTTTTGTTTAGAGCTATGATGAGCTACATAGATTTTCAGGGAGTTTAATAAAAAGATGGTCAAAGATTACAATCTATAGCCATTTAGTGATCTGATTCTAGATCACTTATAGTGGGTAGGGATATGTATTCGTTTATGGATATTGCTTTGGCGGTTATAACTAAATGGTTATTGCAGATGAAGACAAATTGAAAATGACATCTATCATTGTATTTGGCACATTTGTGTATCATGTTATGGCTTTTGGATTATGCAATGTGCTAGGGTCTTGGCAATGTACGACTAATAAAAATTTTGGTGATATTTTCCCAAAGGAGTTTAAGGTCTTCATTGATGCTCAGGGGGCACCCACCACAAGGGAGAGACACATGATTATTTTGAGAAAATGTTTCAGTATTGCAAGTAGTTTCGTATTGCTCTCAATCCAAGAAAATGCATCTTTGGAGTGCCTTATGGATTGATATTGGGCCATATGGTTAGCTCAGATGGTATTGCAATTGATCTTGAAAAGATAAAGGTTATCATCGTTATGAGTCCACCATGTACTACTAAAGAAGTGCATAGCTTTTTGTCGTCAATTGGAGACTATCGATGATTTATTAATGCATTGGCTGAGGACATTGCCATTAATGAATCTATTACTGTATGTTTGTTTGAAGTGATCCATATTAAGTATACTTTGAGGATGCAAAGCAAGAATTGGCAAAAGAACTAGACTTCCTAAAAGCACTTAAAAGGGGTGAGATAATTTATATATATTTTAGTGGCTACGATGTATAGTATTAGTTGCTATTTAGCCCAAATTTGGGAGGAGGAGTTGTACCATCTAATTGCATTTTGTGAAATCCGGGATCTAGAGCATGGCAGATGTGGAAGCTATGGAGTTTGAAAGAGGAAAAAGAAACTCATGAAGACATTGATCTTGACTAGGACAAATTGTTACACAAGTGAATTAGGTTGCAAGATTGAGACTTGGACTCATAAACAAAATCTTGTGTATTGATAGTGACATGACACTTTACTGGAAAGAAAAGAGTACTATCATTGCATTAGAAAAAGAGTGCAAGTACACCTACATAATTATATTTAGGAGGAAAACTCTTAAATAGAATACCGATGCAAACATTTTCTTCCATTTTAATGTTGATTCCTGCAAGTTGGGTTAGAAGTCCTTCCATGTAATTTAGTTGTGTGGCAAGTGATGTGCTGGACTTCATTTCAAGCCTGAAAAACTCAATTAGGAGACCATACTTTGACGATTTAGTCTGTGCACCGAACAAGGTGTCAAGTCTCTTCCATGTATCCACTGAGGTATCACAGTTATCCACATGGTGGATATAACTGTCATCTAGCTCGAGTTTGATAATGGCCTGAGCCTTATCATCGTTCTTTTGCCAAGTGATAGCAAGATCCGCATCAGGAGGCTTCTGTTCTTTTCTAGTGGTAATGGCCCAGAGGTCCTTCTTCATCAAGATCAATTTGATACGGCCAGGTATGAAACCTAACTCCTTTGAAATGGGCAATTGGAGAATCTTTGCCCATGTTTGACTTGAGAGACCAGTAGAAAATTAGCTTCAAATGACTGAGAATAACCAGGAATGAGTTGATCTTTATATGTGTCAAAAGACACAAGCGATGATAGTGAAGTATCAAAAGATACTAGTTTGAAATTTGATATTTATTGCTTGAGTTTGACTTGATGATCTTCAAAAACTCTTCATAGATTTCCCTCATTGCTGATTTGATGGTTGAATACTTGCTGAAAACTTAAGATTAGAGTGGCCTTGGTTTGGTTTAAGTGGTAGGAGAGAGAAAATGAAGGAAAAATGAGCTTAAAGGTAAGTGGCTATGGTTGTCTTGTCAAAACAGGGACCAGCAACTGGTAAATGAGCTCCCACGCGCTCCACTAGTTGAATCTGCTCAAACCCTTTGAGATGGAGGACCTTCACTAATGGGCCTAACTCCCCCTAAGAGGGTTTGTACTCATTATGCTCGAGTTGAGAGATCTAAGCCTTCAAAGTGGTCACTGTCAAAGCTGCGCCCAAATTTGGGAAAATGCAAATGCCGAGCATGGTGTGCATCAATCTCCTTGATTTTTTTGCCAAGAAGTTGCAACTTGACCTGAAGAGCAACTCTCAAGGAGAAATATTGAAGAGATATGGCTACTCCAACGGAGGTAGGTAGGTGCTGTCCACAGACACAGTTATGGCAACAACTCTGAAAAGAGGCAATGCTGAAGCTATAGTTGCCCAATCTCAATGATTGAGGTTCCAAGAAGGATCTTTGGAAGTAGAGAAACAATTCCCTAGAAGGAAGTTCAGAGAGATTTGGCATTTGGAGAGAGATATGAAGGATTCAAACTGACAGGGTGCTGTTGTCTATGGCTGTCATGGAAGCTTCATTGAAGGTAGGAATGCAAATGAAGTTGGAGATAGGGTCCATTACTCAAACTGAGCTGAGAAGAGATGGAAAGGAGTTGAGAAGAGTGAAAGGAGAGTTAGGCCATGCTCAATTGAGCTCTGATACCATGTGAAATACGTGGGATCTAGAGCATGACAAATGCGGAAGCTATGGAGGTTGAAAGAGGAAAAAGAAACTCATGAAGACATTGACCTTGACTAGGACAAATTGTTACACAAGTGAATTAGGTTGCAAGATTGAGACTTGGACTCATAAACACAATCTTGTGTATTGACAATGACATGACACTTTACTGGAAAGAAAAGAGACTGTCATTGCATTGAAAAAAGAGTGCAAGTACAATACTTTATAGGAATTGAGTGGTGGTACTTTCTCCTACTGTGTGCATATGGGATTTTGTCCTGAGCCCTCACTACTTCTCACAAAGGGACTAAAGTAGGTGTGATTGCAAATATCTCAACACATTTGCCAGTCCCAAATAGGAGGTATCCAAGATTAATTATGTATACATGGAGAAACTGTGCCTTGGGATGGTCTTTACAACGAAGAAATTTAGGCACGACATCATGTATAAAAAGGTAGTATTATATACGAAGATAGAGGGGCTGAGGCTATTGATGAATAAGATACAGTGCTTGTCCGCTTGGCGAAGTGGCTAATCACTTTGTAGGATTTTGACTATGAAATTAGAAGTAAGCCACCGAAGTTGTAGGACATCATTGAATATCTTGTGGATTTAGAGGAGTCAAAGAAGGAAGCCTTGGCTAAAGATAGTGACCTCGAGAATCTATTCAAAATTGATATGACGTCCATTCCATCCTGGTATGCTACCACAATGCACTATCTATCCAATAGGAGAGGCTGGAGATGCTTTGTCAAAGGATAAAAGGAGGAAAATTAGGTAGCAAGCCTTGAAATTTGCCTTGATTGTAGAAAGACTATATCCGCAAGGGGTCAATTATATTTATCCCCGATGTGTCATGCCCGATGAGGTTTTGTTTATCTTGGAAGAGTGTCACAACTTTGCTTGTGGAGGGCACTTTCTTGAATGGTTGACTATATAGAAAGCTTGAAGAGTTGGATATTGATGGCTATCCATTTTTTAGGATGAATTTGCGTATCTCAAGAGATGTGTTACATGTTAGTGACATGACAATAGGGAGAATAGGAAGCGCCCACTGAATTCTATCATGGCTATACCACCATTCAAGAAGTGGGGCATTGATTTTGTTGGATGTATACATCCTTCTTCAACTACATGAAAGCATTATATCATTGTGATGACAGACTATTTCATGAAGGGGTCTAAAGCTCGTGCTATGATGAAGGATAATGCCAAGGAAATAACTAGTTTTATTTTGAAACAGATTGTTTGTCCTTTTGGTCCACTTAAGGAGCTTGTGTCTGGGGCACATTTTTTGAATAAATTGATTGAGGCTTTGATGGAATCTATGAAGATTAAACATAATAAGACCATGATGTACAACCTCCAAGCTAATGGGCAAGTAGAGAGTACTAGTAAGTAGCTTATAGGGATTTTATCCAAGATTGTATCCAAATGTAAGCTTGATTGGGATAAGAAGTTGTATGTGGTTATTTGGGCTTATAATACGACATTCAAAAGAGCTATAAGCTACAACTCTTTTAAATTAGTATATAGGGAAGATTTTATTTTAGCTTTGGAGATTGAATTGCCTACAATAATGTTTGCTCTAAACCATTTTTGGGTAAAGAGGAAGCATTGTAAGGAAGGCTCAATTCCCTTGCACATCTTGATGAGATTTGGTTGCAAGCCTTGTTACGTCAAGAAGTAGGGAAGAAGTACCTTCGAGCTAAGAAGTATGAGTTTTCTAAGGGCCAATTGGTCCTATATTATGATACACATGTCGTGAGCTCTTCCCATGCAAGTTGGAATCCAAATGGGATGGCCCTTATAAGATTTTATGTATAGAAAAGAATGGCTCTAGAACCCTTTTAGCAGATTTGCATGGGATAGAGTTTTAAAGTAAACCAAAGCCCTATTATGTGTAGGGCTTGACATTGGAATTGATGCCTTTGTAGGTCCTTTAGGATCTAGCTTAAACTTGTTGAGGGTATAAAGACTATTCGATGGAAAAAGTCATTCCTTATCTTGAATATCCATATTTAGAGCAGCATCACCACCAAAGCCAAGTGATTTGGTGGAGTAAGAGTTATCACATTAAGGTGGCTCTTGCACATGGGATATTTTAAGTCTATTTCCATCATTGTCATCAAGTTCTTACTAGGTCCCTATTGAGTTCTGGTTGAGGAAGGAGAGATTGTACCTGTCTTACATCCATCCTCTCATTCAATGTGAGAAAGGTAATTTTGGCCAACTTGGGTTTCATCTAGGATGAGTTTGAGGCATTCAAAGACCTTGTTAAGATTGAGAAAGTCGTAGAAGGTTCCAAGTACTTTTGTCGAGACCTAAAACGGACCTAACACTAGCTCTAAGGCACTATCCAGGCCTCTACTAATAATCTAAAACCAACCCACATGGCTTTGCGGCTAGGAGTGTCTAAGAACTTTGCATTTGTCCAATTTTGTAGTCTAATGAATAATTCTTTCTCCACTCCTCAGAGGGAGTCCCTAAACATGTTGGTGTTTTACACCACATAGCACATACACAAGGAGCACCCCTCGGTTGATCACCATGGCTCCACTACGTCTCTCCTACACCTTGGGGATTAGCTCCAAGATGCGTCGTGAACATAAAACACATTCGAAACAAAGTCCACTCTTTCAATTAAAAGATCTAGGAGATGATAGATAAACTTCACCAAATAAACCCCAAGGAACCGAATATCTAGCCCTTCAGCATGGGATACCTCACACTCTCAACGTCGCTCATCACTCATACAAACAAGTGATATGCATCCAGGATATGATACCTTATGATACGTTGATACAAGAGTGAATATGACCATCATTTTCAAACAAATGTTCATTGAAAATCACCAATGTTTTCATGATTTTCTTCTACTACGATAGTGCTTTGTTGCTTAGGGCTAGCACCGAGCTTCCTCGTGTTACTAGTCCTTTTTTAATTTTAAACAACATCTAACTCTATATGATATGCACCATGAAACATCAAAGTTTAATGTACTTTATCCACTCAACAACACCCTACTCCCTACCGATTTTTTTTTTTACATGCGTTGATAAGTGTAAGAGATGGTTTTTTATGTATTTTTCTTTATTAAAAGCAATAAAAACTCACTCTAACAAAGAGACAGGGTTGACCTCATGCTTCAACTATATCATACATCCACACACAAATCTTATTTTTCCTTATTTTATGGTGTGAAAAAACCTAATTATCTCCTTTTTCACTAATTTTTTTATTTATTAATGGAAAATTACTTATAACTACTTATTTGCTGGTTTAGATTGATTGTTCTTATGGAAAATGATTTTATAAGCATGTTTCAATCCATAGGAACGACAAATGCATACAAAAAATCCAAAAATTGCATATTTTTCCTTAAACTGCCTAGTCTCGAGTTTTGCGTGTTTTGCGTAAAATTATTATATGATTGATTTTTTATGATTCTTTCAGCATGATTGATCAAACAAAGTATGGGCAATCAAATACAATCATTGCTAACCATTTCAAATAACAGTCGATCATAAAAAGATAAAATCTATCTTTTTCGCAAAAACCACTCATTATTATGACGTGCATTTTTCAAACTTGGAGACCCACTGATGCTCTTTCATGGTCACTGACGATCTGTCTAGCTCATTCATGTCTCTTTCCACTCACCCATCATGGTCGACCAAAAACGTCCATCTCAACCCATCCACCTCTCTTTTACATTGATCCATGAGAACAAACCACAAGAGGATAGATAAGAGAGAAAGACTGAAATCATATATTTTTACTCAGTGCGTCATTTTTTATGATTTTTAAAGTGATGGAGGGCAAAGAATTGACACATCTTATTACCAAGAGGGTTTCTCCTAATGCTGCTCATCTAGAAATAATATAAAAATGGAGATTTGGGGGCACCGAAAAAAACACCCCTCGCACATGTTTCACAAATCCTGGCTTTTGGCATCTAAGCCACTAATTAAGGCTTAAAGTTCAAGTTTAAAAAAATTGGTTCAAAGTTTTGTGTTCACACTCTTTGCCAAGTGGTTTTTTCAATTTCGGAGGGGCAAACATGCTCAAATTTGAGATTTGTCTGGACCCGGCTGTCTTCGTGACATCGAAATCTATAAATATAGCCACCATCACACTTTTTGACTTTTGGATCTTATAGCTACTTCATAACATGAAACCTTGTGGGGATTAAATGGGGGGTCAAACAGACTTTGATCGACGAACCAAGACTTGCATTGGGTTCCTAGCATTGAACTCTATCTAAGAAAACTCCAACTCAATCAATACATAATTGTTTCATTTTGCATGAAAATTTGGTCATTTACGGCCTCTTAGGCTCTTTTCTACTTACTAATAATGATTGATTTTTTGGTTTAGATTGATCGCTCTCGTGGAAAATGATTTAAACCCAAAAACCACATATTTTTTCATTAACCGTCTAGTCCCATGTTTTGTGTATTTTACATAAAATTATTATATGATTGATTTTTTATGATTCTTTCAACATGATTGATCAAATAGAGTATGAAAAATCAAATACAATTATTGCTAACCATTTCAAACAAAAATTGATCATAAAACAATAAAATTAATGATGCAAACCCATTAATGCTCTTTCATGGCCACTGACAATCCGTCCAACCTCAATTCACATCTTTTTCCACTCTGGCATCATCGTTTGACCAAAAACAACCATCTCAGGCCATCCCCCTCTCTTTCACATTGATCCATGAGAATAAACCACAAGAAAAGAGAGGAAAGAGAAGAGAGAAATACTAAAATTAGATATTTTTATTTAGTGTGTCATTTTCGATGATTTTTTAAGTGATGGAGGATAAAGAATTGATGCATCTTATCGCCAAGAGGGTTCCTCTTGATGTTTCTCATCCAAAAATGATTAAAAAATGGGGATTTGGGGGCACAGAAAAAATCCCCCCCCCAGTTTCACAAATCGTGGATTTTGCCATCTAAGCTAGTAATTAAGGCTTAAAGTTCAAGTTAAAAAAACCGAATCAAAGTTTTGTATTTATATTCTTTGCCCAGTGGTTTTTTTCTATTTCGGAGGGGCAAATGCACTTGGATTTGAGATCTGTCTGGATGGTTGGCTTCGTGACGTTGAAATTTATAAAGGTAGGCACTGTTATCCACTTTTTAGCTTCCGGATCTTATAGCTGCTTCATAACACAAAACATTGTGGGGATTAAATGGGGTGTCAAATAGACTCTTATCGATGAACCAAGACTTGCATTGGGTTTCTGGTATCAAACTCCATCTAGGAAAACTCTAGCTTGTCAATCTGCAACCATTTGATTTTGCATAAAATTTTGGTCTTTTACAGCTCCTTTGGCTCTTTTCCACTTCAAAAATAGCCTTTAAAATCCACTCTCAACTATATACATTTTCCATTTGAGGAAAAGAAGTATATAATCTCAAAATGACTATAAGGAAGTGAACCCAGCAGCTCCTAGTGGATTATAAGAAGAGTTTGGATTGTCCATTCCACAAAAAGACATGTGATTTCTATGAACTATTCTCTACTTTCTTGAGCTGCCTAGCTTCACAGGAGGAGCCTACTCACCCTGCAAGGCTTCAACAAAATGTTTCCTCTTGGAAGAGCATTGTTACACCTTTAAAAGTCCAAGACAGAACAAAAAAGCCCCGAAAAGACAGAAATGGAAGATAGCCCAAGGCTAGAAAAAAATAGAAGAGAAAGGCAAGCTCATAATAATGCAAGAAAAGCCTCAATGTAAAAGGTAGCACACAATAACAAGTGCATTGAATATTCTAGCAAGGAAAGCGCTAGATGCATTGTAATTCATTTTGTAAAAGAGCACCAAGCTCCCTCCTATGTAATTCATAAATGTAGACTAGTATGGGTGAAGAAACCATGAAAATAGGAAGAAATAAGAAAAGAGGGCTTAGACCAAAATAGCCAGTCATGTAAAAAGGGATGGGTGCCCAAAGAGGAGGAGGGTATGTATAAAAGGGAAAAAGTGAATGACGAGGATTATTCTTGTGTGTGTGTCCAAAACTAGCTCTCTTATTCTCTTCTTCTTCTTGTTCTTGCGCTTGTGCTTGAGGGAGTGTGTGAGGTTGAGGGACCGTGGTGGAGAAGCTCTCCATCTTATCCTCTCTCCTTCTCTCTTCTTTTCTCTTCTCTTGTCTCATGGAGCTTGGAACATGAGGATGGAGCTTGCTTGAGCTTGCATCTTGGATCGTGGAGCTACAGAAGAGCTTGGGGGAGGAGGCAACTCAATTGAGCATGAAGGTAAGCTCACTATACTTGTAGGTGTGAGAGCACATATGACTATGTGAGAGATAGCCAATGCACTTTCCTTGAAATGCTTGAAGCAAGAAGCGATCCGTGGGTCTTGGCAGTTGAGTGAAAGCTTCCACATTTTGATTCTATTGGTACTAGGACCACAAATTCAAGCCTCGAGTGCTTGTGTGCTTTAAATCGAGTGACCAAGTAGGAGTTCAACTCCAAGTAACACTTGGTTTTAGGTAGGAAGAAAGGGAGTCAGAGGTTATTTGATCTCTTTTGTGGATTAGTTTAAGTGTAGAAAGCTTTCTGTGCATTTATTAGAGTAGGAGTTGTGTATTTTATATCAAATTTGAGACACTAGGGTTTGGAAAATAAGGAAAAATAAGAAAAATATACCTCTTTGGATAACCAGGAAACAGGGAAATAGGGAAACAGGGGAAGAGAGGAATTAGATTTTGCATGTCCAAGAAGAAAAATAGAAGGTAAAGGGAGAAAGAGAGAAAATAAAAACTGAAAAAAGGGGGAGAGAGAGCTCATTTGCATTCAGTGAGACTAAGAGAGAGCTAGTGAGTGAGAGAGAGGGAGTGATAGGTCCACAAGCTACTACACCAACAATCCTTCTCCTCAATGCTTCCAACTCTTCCAAGTATGTTCTAAATCTTGGTTGTTGATTGTTGTATTGATCTAGACATTGGATGAATTGAATAATATCATAAAATCATTGAATAGAATGTGTTCGATATTCAGTGGGTTTTTGGGTGCTGCTCGAACATGATGACCACGGACCTTGAACGGCCAAGTCATAATAGTGGCTCAGACATCCTAGCCACTTGAGTGACCCTCTTGGACACCCGACTCAGACAGAAACCACTCAGCCTTGTGTGGCCAAGTCTGGGCCTCGAACAACCAACCTCGAATACTTAGCCTCCTCAAATGGCCACTTGGACACTCGTATGGGCACTCCTCGTCTGAATCCAAGCATGATCACTTGGACTCCGAGTTTGGGACTCGGACTAGTTATCCAAAACCTTGTCTGACTGGGTTTTTAACCTTCAAGGGCTTGCTAAGGTCTACTCCCAAAACTGACCAGTGACTAGGCTATCCATAAATGAAACTATAGGCCTGTTTGCAGTCCGTGGGGGACTTAAAGATCCGACCTTTGGTCGCTAAACTAATTAGAGACCCAAGCAGACTCACTGGGCTGAGACCACTTCTCAGACCCATAGAGAACCTAGTTTCAACTAGTCGAGAGTAATCAAAACCCCTTCCAAAAGCATCAAGTTCAAGAACTCATTGAAGCAATTGACTCCATCAAAGGTCGCACTTGATAGTGTAGGCATTCAAGCATGTATGGAAACTGGAAAGTCTAAATTTGCACAAATTTTGCATAGCATACATTAAGATGCACTATTGGTATATAATTGTTGCACATTTGTAAACTATTGGATTAACAAGGAACACACTAAGGGAAGTCAACCTAAAAACAAACCCACCAATAGGAGTACAACCCCAATAATCTAATAAGGGACCCAAAAAACCAGGAATAAAGACATAGATGGGATCAAACCATCACATTGCCAAGCAAAGGAAAGGCTAACCAAGATTAGGGGCATGTCTCTATCCAACCTAGTTGACCTCATAGAAGCACAAGTGGGTCAGGAGGGCAACTACTATGGCAGGCAACAGCTCAAATGAGAACAATTTAGACCTCAACCTTCACCTTAGCATGGTTAAGCACCCCAATGACATCTGACGCCTTGTCATGCAATACAACCAACAAACGAGGATAGCGCACCATGGAAAATCAATGTGGCAGTCATAGCCAACCTTGAGGAAGAGAGGAGACTAGCAAGGATGGCATTGCAGTACAAGGAAAATTATAGTTAGGAGCAAAGGGCTCAGAGCAGCCATCATGAGAGAGAGCTCAATGGAAGTCAATCTCACACTAAGTGAGCTACTCACCAAAAGATTGCTAGATAATACTAGCGCTGAGCAAGAAAGGACCACTCCACCAAAACTTGAGATTACCCAAAATTTTTCCCATCTGACTCTTAAAGACCAAGATGAGTTGGCCCTCTGGAACAATGATTTCTTAGACAACTGGTCATGGGGCAGCCTATTATGACTTCAAGCTCAGCTCTACTATCTTTAGGTTGTGTGTAACCGACAGTCTAGTTGTAACACATGCAAAAATTAAATAAGTCTGTGACTTTAGACTTAGTCGATACATTGTGTGAATGGTCTTACAAACCTTAGAGTGTTGTATTCACTTAAGTTATATGGATTATGGAATATGAAGAAAAGGAGTGTGAGCATACAGCTCCTCTTTGTTGCTCCAACTCTTCTCTCTATCTCTGTCTCTCTCAACATGGTAGCAGAGAAATGCTAGCTGGGCTCTTTGGAGCAAGAGGCTATGAAGAAGACCTAAAGAACTTGAAGGCCAGGGTGTCTAAGAAGACAAGTAGTCTGCCATTGTTTCTTGATAGGTATGCAGTGAGACATTGAGTTTGCCATTGTTTAAGCATTGTCTATAGCTTGTTTGGGATCTTGCTAAGGCTTCCTTGAGCACTTGTAAGGGTGTATTTACAATAGCAACAGCCTTTGGACCAGTTAGCATGATTATGTCTGTTGTTTAGGCTGCCTCTATTGATTGCAATTCATTACATAAGGTGATTATGGTGTGGTCTAGTGCTTGTATCCATACATTAGACAGTACTTTGAAGGCTTGACAGGCCAATGTGGGGGTAGAGATATAAATTGAAATACAAGTATATAGATTTGGGAAAAGACTTGAACTATTATACATAGATAGCATACACCACATACATGGCTTTGGTTAGAGGTTGAAGCCCTCTAACATACACAAGAACACTCATTGAAGCAGATATACACCCTGAAGGACATATATATTGACTCTTGAGTCTTGAAAACTAAAGTTTGGAGGCAAAAACATTTAGATCTAGAAGTCTTTCTTAGGCTAAAAACTGTCACAAGTATGTGAGCAACAAGCATGGTCTTTTCTTGAAGCACTACATGACATTGATTGGTCCCTATCAAATGTATGGTTTGGGATATGTCTGGGAATGTTTGGAGCATTAAGACAAGCATTGAGTGCTACTAAAAACTGAAGTCTTGAGCTGAAAAAAAATGCATTTAAAGTGTCTTGACTAGTTACAAGCAAGGAATGCAGTCCATGACATTTCTTCTTGAAGACACAGTGTCTATGGTTGTATGTATGGTCATGTATTGACCCTGACACACTGAAGCAAATGTATGAAATGATTTGAAGACATTTTGGAGCTAGATAAAATTTGATTTACTGAGTATTTGTTGATTACAATCTGTGAACACGAGTTTTGACACTTGTACTTGCTAGTTATGCACTGTGTTGTGCATATATGGTCATATTTGGACTGCTACATGTACTAGCAGAGGTCTATGAAGTTTTGGAGCATGTATGACTTATATACACATTAGTTTTGGCTTTGAATTAGCTGTTGGTCTCACTGGCAATTTACAAAATTTAGACTACATGTTTGCTTGACTGCAATAAGGTTGCATGAGACAGTGTTAAGCATTTACATGGTCTATGTGTTGACTGATGTACCTATGGGTTATGCCACATGTTTGTGGATGGTTTTGAGATTTTGATGGGCTGAAATACTCTGGTTTTAATAGTGAATTTATTGCAAAAGACTATCATAAAAAATTAAGTCACCAACAGATGCATGGAACATATTGATCAGGTATTATGGCACAACTACCAATGCGAGGAAGATACAGTTAAAGCAGAAATTCAACAACATGGAAAGAAAAGGTGGATCTATACAGGACTATGTCACAGAGATTAAGACTATTGTAGATCAATTGGCATCCATTGGCACACATGTTGAGGATGAAGACATGGTTGCAGTGACATTAAATGGTTTGGGATCTAAATATAATTCATTTGATACTTCCATCTTTGTGCAGGCTGAAATGCGGAATTTCAATGATTGTTCAATTTCGTTAGGCCAAGAGGGCCAGTTAGTTTGCAGTGAAATGCTTTATTTCATTAAGACAAGAGGGCCAGTTATCTGTTTAGTACGGGTGTCGTTAATGGTTTCTTGCTTTAGTCCTGTGCTAGACAGGTTCAAAGAAGCGCTTAGAAGGAGCCTTTGTCGCATGGAAGCTTCTCGTGGCCCTATCCAGGTGATATCTCTCCTTTACGAGTGCCTGTTCTTTCACGTTATATGTATCTGTGTACTTGAAGGGGGTTTTCTTTCTTGTTGGGGATTGGCAATCCAAGGCATGAAGTCCCAGGTTTAGTTTAGGTATGTTTGAGGGAGGTCTGAGTAGTTGTTAGCTTCTGTAAAGACATTGCCAGGCATTAAAAGACCTGTTTTCGATGGGAGTTCTAGTGACCCTGTTCTGCTAGCCCGCTAGGCAGCCGTTCTAGGAGTTCTTGCTTAGTTGTGAGGCAGTTAGAGAAGCCTGCCATGAAAAAATGATGATGCTAAAAAGAAGAAATCCCCCGAATTTCTCAAAGAAAGTATATATATACGGAGGTGTGTAAAAAGGGGTTTTACCCCTATAAAAATAGAAAAGGAAAGCAAGAAAAATCCTTGAGCTGTTGTTTATCACATTGCGAAGGCCTGGTAGGTTCCTGGGGACGAGTTAGACCTAGGGCCGATGCCTTGCCCTTCCTTGGGGTGACATCTTGCCATAAAAGAAGAAAATAAAAGAAGGTTGGAGCAAAAATAAAAGTGAGCGTTAGAAAAGGATTAAGTGTTGCCTCGCGAGGGCTTGGTAGGTTCTTGGGTACCGAGACAGGACCTGAGGCCGATACCCTATTCTCCTTGGGTCACTACGCTCAGCTCCCTCCTTTTTACATGCCCGAGTATGGAAAAATAAAAGCCTAAAAGAAGAAAACCTGTGCTAAAAGAAAATATTTCTTGATCAGGCTATAGGAGTTCTCGCCTAGTAGGAGCTCTTGGTTGAGTTGTCCTAGCAGTTGGTTAGAGACTAGCTTCTCGGGCCTTCTATTAGATTATGCTTGGCCTACTGCTCGTGGATTTCATGCCTTGGTTTTGTCAGGGGGTAGGGTATGAGCCGTGATGTGTTTTGTTGTGTATCTATTTTGTATCAGCTTGATGCTCCTTTTTGTTGTTTTTGTGTAGATCTATTCGTGAGGTTCGACGGGTTGAGTCGCCTTATCCCGTGGTCGCCAATGATAGATGATTTTTTATGCTGAGAAGTGCTTAAAAATAGCAAAAAATTATGAATTTCAGGGGAAAAATAGACTTCGTCGAAGGCGGCGATGGTAATCAGTTCGATTTTAAGTTGCAATGCACGGGAAGTGCTTAAAAGAGCCACTAGACAGCGATCGAAGAATTTTCATAATTTTTTGGCATGACAGATGAGACCCTCGGAGCTGCTCAGCAGTGGAGGACTTCAAGACGGACGCCCAAGATTTTTTCGACCACGATTCGGGTACCAGACGTGGAAGAGGGAGTGCCTGGAAGGCCAAAGGTCAAAATGTCAAGTGGGAAAGGACTTTAGGAGAGCCCAAAGGGTGTAACCCTTTGGGGCTCCCCCAAACATCAAAAAATGTGGGGGGGGGTGGGGGGTTGCATTTTTTTCTCACGCAGGCAAGAGAGAAGGCACCATGCCACGAAATGAGGGAGAGATGGAATATGGGGCCAGAAAACAATCCCCTCAACTGACCGGATACATGATCTACACTCTATCTATGCTTTCAATCGCTGGTCTCCGCTCCTCTATTGGCTGCCTGGTTGTGGAGATAAAAAACCAGTCTTTCTTTCTTCTCCCTCTCTCTCCTGCATAGAGGCAATTCATGTGCAAGAAATCAAGAAGAAGAGGGGCTGAAGGATGCTTGTTCGTGTTGAGATATCGAGCTCCACTCGTGATATGCCAGGGTGACTGTTGTGCATTTATGTCACCGACTTGTCAATTGTAGATGCGGTTGGTACACCGCCCATGAATAATAGCTACATGACAGCTATCCTTATCTACTCTAGTTTGTGGCTAAGTTAGTATGCCATCTTAGTTAGTTGAGTTTGGTTTGAGACCCATATATAGGGTTCTTTTATTTCTTTGCATGTGAGTTCTTTTGGCTTACACAACTAAGAAGAGGAAAATTGTTTTCAGCCTCCACCTTTGTGTGTATTCCCCCATTGTGCAAGCAAGAAAGCTACAAGTGAGACTCCTTCCTTCTCTCCCATAATCTTGACATGGTATTAGAGCCTTGTTCATGGTAAGGAGCTCAAGAAAGCAAGCCAAGCTCGCGGTGTTCTAGTAAGAGGAGCAGTGTTGCTTTCATTTTCTGTTTTGGGAGCAGATCTCTGCCAGCACAGCTTGAAATTGCAAGAGTGCATTGTCTCAGGTTGAGACGCCCTTCGCGGTGAAGCAAGAGGGCAGTATATGTTGCAGGAGAGGACTTTAGCCCTTGGCGACCCTATTTTTTTGATTTGAGGCCATTTCGGGGCCTGCTTTGGAGGCGGAAGTTTTCTGCACACACTCAGGAAAACGCCCAGTTTTATGCTGTGCGACCACTGTTCTACAGGTCGGTGAAAAGTTACTATAGAAATTGTATCGTATGCTTGTGTGCATAGACATTGGGAGTTACAGAATCATCCTTGGTTCCTGTTTATGCAAAATCGTCACTAGGAAGTGACTGTGTGGTCAAATACCACTCTCGCCAGTTTTGCAGATTAGCCCTTGTGAGGCTGAAGCTGTGTTCTTTGCAGTGATAGAACTTTTTGCAGTGTTCTGTAATGGCGTCTGATTCTCTCTCACAGATTGTCACTGAAAAGCTTGACAAGAACAACTTCCAAGCATGGAAGTTTAGAATGACGAATTTCCTTATGGGAAAAGGATATTGGGAATTTGTTGCAGGAAATGAAGAAGAACCAGTTCTTCCTGATGTTCCCAATCAACAGCAAATGCAGGCATTTAAAGCATGGCATGAGAGAGCCAGAAAAGTTATGTATTGGTTGTCTATCAGTATTTCAGACTCTATGATTGTGCATATTCAGGATGCAAGTACGCCAAAGGAGGCATGGGATACTTTGTCAAAAATGTATAGCACAAATACTCAAGCCAGGAAAATGCAGCTCAAGCAAGAGTTGCATAATGTGCAAAGAGAAAGTATGAGCATCAATGACTACTACATGAAGGTGAAGAAGATTGCAGATGCACTTGCTTCCATTGGGTCGCCAGTGGAAGATGATGATTTAGTCTCAATGACCTTGAATGGTCTAGGAAAGGATTATGCACAGTTTCGAACATCCATTTCCGTCCGTGAAAGATTTCCTGATTTTGAGGAGTTGATTGCTCTTCTAATTTCTGAGGAGGAGAGAAATGGTGGTGCATCTTCTTCAGGAGGAACTTCGAAAGAAGCTGTTTTCTACTCAAATGCTGGAAGAGGTAGAGGCAGAGGTAGAGGAGGCCGATTTGGAGGCCGTGGTAGAAATCAAAATATGCAGCAAACTCAAGAAAACCAGTCCTATGGAGGAGGATGTAGTAACTCTAGAGGCAGGGGGAGCCAAAGAGGTCGTGGTGGATGGCAAAGAGGCCAAAATGCAAACAGTAATGTTGAATGCTACTACTGTGGTAAAATGGGTCATATGGCTAAAGACTGCTATAAAAAGTAGAATGACATCATGAATGGAAAACTGCAACAAGGGAATTATGCATCTTCTAGTAGACAGGGTGATGACAGAAATGAGCATTTGTTTATGGTGCAGCACATGAACAATTCTGTGACAAGGGCAGAAGAAAGCAATGATGTATGGTATGTTGACTTAGGTGCATCAAACCACATGACAGGTCATGCAGAATGGATGGAGGATGCAAGGAAAATGGAAAAACCAGGATTTGTGGAGACTGGTGATGATACTGCACATCCTATTGTGCAGATTGGAAAAATTCCTTTGTCTATGTAGGATGGGAAAAAGAAATACCTGTCCAATGTATTTCATGTCCCGAATATCACCAAGAATCTGGTTTCTATTGGTCGAATGGTTGAGCAGGGCTTGCAGGTCAGATTTAATCCTCATGGATGCTTTGTTGAGGATATGAAAAATAAAGGTCGCTTGATAGCAAAAGGAAAGAAGAAGGGCAGAATGCTTACGTTGGATGCAGACATGCCTAAATTGAGTGCAACAATGTTTGCACATGGGACTGGTGTAGTTGCAGATATTGATATCTGGCATAAACACATTGGTCATGTTAATGTACAACGACTTAAATCAATACATGCCCAAAATATTGTTGCAGGATTGCCCAAATTCAAGGTTGCAGAAATGCATAAGGTATGTGAAGCCTATCAGTTTGGAAAACAGGCAAGGAAACCATTTCCTAGACATGTTCAAGAGAGTGAGAAGCCATTGGAATTAATCCACTCTGATGTGTGGACTACTAAAGCTGCATCTCTTGGAGGCTGTCATTATTTTGTCATTTTATTGATGACTATAGCAGAAAAGTTTGGATGTATTTTATGAAAAAGAAAAGTGAAGTTTTTGGGCACTTCAAAACTCTTAAAGCTATGGTTGAAAAAGAAACAGGCATGCATATAAAATGCCTAAGGTCAGATGGAGGGGGAGAGTACCTCTCAAATGAGTTTGCAAGGTTCCTACAGGAGCATGGCATAAAGCAGCAATATTCATGCAGTCATACCCCACAACAAAATGGAATTGCAGAAAGGAAAAACAGGCATATTGGAGAGGTATCTCGTGCCATGCTCAATGAAAAAGACTTGCCAGATTTTTATTGGGTTGAAGCAGTTGCTACAGCAGTCTACATAATGAACAGGACTCCCACTGCATCAATACATGGAATGACTCCAGAGGAGAGGTATACTGGTAGGAAACCAGATATTTCTCATTTGAAAATTTTTGGTTGCATTGCCTATGTACATGTGCTAGATGAGTTGAGATCCAAGTTGGATCCAAAAGCTGAGAAGTGCATCTTTATTGGTTACTCTCTGCAGCAGCAAAAAGGGTATAGATGCTATAACCCTTCTACTCGTAAGTTTACGGTGAGCAGAGATGTTGTTTTTGATGAGATGAGTAGCTGGTATAAACTAGTAAATGTGATTGATAATGTAGATGCACAAAATGGTAATGCTGCACAGAATTCACAGTAATAGTCACAAGATATTAGTGGGTCTGGAGCGTCCTCTAGCAGTGGTTCACATTCTTCGCCATGGACAGGCAGATTGAGATCAGGAGAATCTTCTCAAAGCAATGCAGATAGTGGTATGTAGGTATCACGAAAAGGAAAAGAGAAGGTTGATCAGCCCATGTTTGATGTGAATGTAGGTCACTCTTATGTGGATGGTGAATCCAGTGGCTCAGAACAGAGCATTGATGATGAGTTGGGTATTCCTTCTATTGTTACACCTGGAGTAAGGAAGACCAGGGATGTTTTGAGAGCACCTAGGAGTGAACCTACTTTGCGCAGGTCTACCAGAGCTAGGTATCCTGTGGATAGGCTGAAATATGATGGATTTACAGCCATTCACTATGCATATATGGTTAAAGTGATACAGGAACCAGAACCCACTTCTTTTGAGGAAGCCATGGGAAAAGAAAAATGGGAGAAAGCCATGGATGAAGAAATGGATGCCTTGGAAGCAAATGCTACATGGGAATTGGTACCTTTGCCTAAAGGTAAAAATGCAATTGGCTGTAAGTGGGTTTATAAGGTGAAGCACAATGCAGATGGTTCTATGAACCGATACAAGGCAAGATTAGTAGTCAAGGGGTATGCACAAACATATGGCATTGACTATGAAGAAACATTTAGTCCGATTGCAAGGATGGCAACCGTAAGAGCAGTCATTGCTATGGCTGCATCAAAGGGATGGTCTTTACATCAGATGGATGTAAAGAATGCCTTCTTGCATGGTGATTTGCAAGAAGAGGTCTATATGGAGCAGCCACCAGGTTATGTGCATGCTGTTCATCCTGAGTTTGTTTGCAGGTTGAAGAAAGCCTTGTATGGCTTGAAGTAAGCATCTAGAGCATGGTCTGACAAGATAGGATAGTATCTTGTCACTATTGGCTTTTAGATTTCCAAGGTAGATTTCTCACTTTATGTGAGACAAATAGAGAAAGGTATTATGCTACTTGTCATTTATGTTGATGATTTGATTATGACAGGTGACAGTGATGAAGATATCCTTCATGTGAAAATGCTATTGAAGCAGAAGTTTGAGATGAAGGATTTGGGAGAGTTGCGTTATTTCTTGGGCATTGAGGTGATTAGATCACCAAGTGGGATACAGCTCTTGCAGAGGTAGTATGGATTGGACATGCTGTCCAAATATGGGATGACAGGCTGTAAGCCTATTTCAGTTCCTTTGGAGCACAATGTGAAGCTGAGCGCAGATGCAGGTGAGCTTCTGGAAGACCCTACTATGTACAGACGCATAGTAGGAAGTTTGATTTATATGACTATTACCAGGCCAGATTTGAGCTATGCTGTTGGATTGGTAAGTCAGTTTATGTAGGCTCCAAGGAAATCGCATTTGGATGTGGCTAGATGCATACTCAGGTATGTGAAGTCCACATTGCAGTATGGACTATTTTATGAGACTGGGGTTTGGATACAGCTGCATGGATACATTGATGCTGATTGGGCTGGTAGTATTTCTGATAGACGATTTACCAGTGGATATGTGTTCTCTTTTGGGAGTGCTGCAGTCACTTGGAGCAGCAAGAAACAGCCTACAGTTGCCTTGTCGAGCACAGAGGCTGAGTATAGGGGTGCAGCAATGGATGCATGTGAGGTAGCTTGGTTGCATAAGCTACTTTATGATATGCATCAGCCTACAGATGGGCCAGTTGTCATTTATTGTGACAACATGAGCAGTATACACTTGGCAAATAACCCAGTCTATCATGCTAGAACAAAGCACATTGAGGTGCATTATCACTATGTGTGGGAGAGGGTTTTACTAGGTCTTATTGATCTAGTTTATGTCAGCACAGAGGATCAGGTAGCTGACATATTTACGAAGGCATTGGGCGCAGAGAAGCTGCGCAAGTTCAGAGACCTGCTTGGTGTGCAGGAATTGGGATTGAGCTCGAGGGGGAGTGTTGAGATATCGAGCTCCACTCGTGATATGCCAGGGTGACCGTTGTGCATTTATGTCACCGACTTGTCAGTTGTAGATGCGGTTGGTACACCGCCCATGAATAATAGCTACATGATAGCTATCCTTATCTACTCTAGTTCGTGGCTCAGTTAGTATGCCACCTTAGTTAGTTGAGTTTGGTTTGAGACCCATATATAGGGTTCTTCTATTTCTTTGTATGTGAGTTCTTTTGGCTTATACAACTAAGAAGAGGAAAACTGTTTTTAGCCTCCACCTTTGTGTGTATTCCCCCATTGTGCAAGCAAGAAAGCTACAAGTGAGACTTCTTCCTTCTCTCCCACAATCTTGACAGTTCGGCTGTGATTGGATTGCTTTAAGATGAAGACAAGGCTGAGGAAAGAGGTTCAACACTGAAGAATGGTTGCTCTCGGTCTATGGGCTTCCCAAAATAATTATTAAAAAACCCGCAACACGCAACACACACGGTATGCTCCAATTTAATGAAGAAATTTGCTTATTTTTGTTGTTTCATGGTCCAAATGTTGTTCATATGCAATGAATGTTTGTTTGAATCTTGTTTGCATCATGTTTGAGAGTTGTAACTAAAAAATGCAAAACTCGTAATGATTTAGAACTGTTATTAATTCTTTAAAACCCGCAAAATGTCATTTGTCAATGGAAATGAGTGGTTTTTTTATTTTGAAATGGGAAAAAGGAATGAAAATGGGATAAAATCAGAGAAAATATTAAGTTTTAGTCAAAATAATAAGCCAATACAAATAAATCAGAAAACATCTATTTTCCATGAATAATAAATAGGAAAAATAGTTAAAATAGAAAAAATTGGGATTTTCGCACTCAAAAAATGTGGAAAAATAAGATTTATGTGCGTGAATGTTTGGCAAGGTTAAAGCATGAGGTCAAGCCTCAGTTTGGCCTTGTCCTTTGTGTTATAGTATGTGTTTATTTTTTTTTCATACAAAAATGACACAAAACAACCATTTACACCTATGCACCACAACAACACCTAAACGGTGGGGGGAGGGGGGATAAAGTTTGTGTGACAATCTAATTGCTGAAAAGATAAAAATTCTGATTTTTCTCTTTGTGCATAGCATTTAGGGATCATTCCATAATTAAATATAGGTGACTAATAGTACGAAAGTTCCGGTGCTAGTCCCTAAAGCAGCGCAGCACGTAACACTTAGTTAAAATTCATGAAAGGGTTGTTTTTCTCACCTCACATGGCTGGTTTTTTTAATCATAAAATGGTTGTACACAATTATCATACACCTTGCATCAAGCATGTCACATGGTATTGCTTAGAATGCATTGCAATTGATTGGTAAACTTTGACCAACGCTGAGAGGACAGGAAACCTAAGTCGTAGGTTAGACGGGAGCTTCCGTTGGGGAAAGTTTTGTGAGGCAAATCAAAATCTCCTGGAACGCTGAATTATGAAAGAGTGGAGTTTGTGCGTTATGTTTTATATGTTGGAGTGATGCATCTTGGGGCCAATCCCCGAGGTACAGGAGAGTCGCAGTGGAGCCGCGATAATCAGCTGAGAGGTGCTTCCCTATGTGTGTATTACGAGGCATTATGCATATATGTTATGGAATCTCCCTCTGAGAAGAAGGGAAGATGAATGTTGGACTAGATATTGGATATAAACGCAGAATCATCATAAGTATTTCGTGCAAAGTGAGTTTTAGATGCTCCTGGCCCGCGAGGTCGTGTGGTGGGGTTATCTGTTGTCTGCATGAGGTCCGACTAGTGCCATAGCCGGTGCCGACCCATTTTAGGTCCCATCACCAATCGCCACCTTCGGCCTCTAAAATGGCTATCCAGATGAGGAGGTGAAAAACCAGTCTTTCTCTCTCCTCCCTCTCTCTCCCCTTAAGGGGCAGTTCATGCCCATGAAGAAGAAGGAAGACCGATTGAAGGATGGTTGCCCGACATGAACTGGATTGCTCCAAGATCAAGAGGAGGCTGAGAGGAGATATTCAGCATTGAAGGTTTGTTGCTGGTTGGTCCATTGGCAACGTGAAAAATTTAATTACAAAACCTGCAACACGCAAATAAGCCGTATGGCTCATTTTTACAAAGGAAATTTGCTTCTTTTCTATGTTTGATGGTCTAAATGAAATTTATATGGAACAAAAATTTATTTGGATCTTTTTTTCATTATTATTAAGGGCTGTGCATAAAAAATTTGCAGACCCATAATGATAAATAGTCATACAAATTAAATTATAGCTCGAAAAGTGCCTTTTTAGTGTAAAAATAAAGGTTTTATTGGTTTCGGGTGGGGAAAAGAGATGCGCATGGGATAAAATTCTGAGAAAAAATATTTTTTAGCTTTCATGATCAGTCACTAATCACAAATCAGAAAATGACCTATTTTTATACACAAATAAATAGAGAAAAATAGCTAAAAATGAAAAACATTAGGATTTTCGCGTTATAAAAATCTAGAAACTTATGATTTGTGGTTGTGATTGTATAACAAAGCTGAGGGATGAATTTTGGCTTCAGATCGGCTTTGTTTATGCATTATCGTTCATGTTTTTTCCATTTTATGCGAAAAATACAAACAAAATAATACCCTACACCTATGCAACGCAGGATAACCTAAACGTTAGAGGGAAAGGGTGAGGTTAAGAGATAAAGAGGGCTAAGAGGGTTTGAATTTCCAAAACATTTGCTTGTGCATTTCATTTAGAATTGCAATAATTGAGTCTAAGGGGCTAGTAGCACGAGAGATCAGTGCTAGTCTCTATACATCGAAGCATACATTTAGTGAAAATCATGAAAGGGCTGTTTTTCCCACATCATAAAATGCTGATTTGATAAATATTGTTTGTGCACTAGAATCATATACACTATGCATGACAAATGGCATGGAATCAATCCTGGATTGCATAGCAATTGTCTTCCTAGGATATGATTTATACATTGAGTAGAAAGGAGCTTTTGTTGTAGATCAATTGTACGCTTTTCTTGGAATTTTTTGGTGAGCATTTATATATTCATGGATCGTACAAAACAAGAAAAGAGTGGAGTTTGTGCGTTTATATCTTATATGTTAGAGCAACGCATCTTGGGGCCAATCCCCGATGTGTAGGAGAGTCGTAGTGGAGCCGCAACAATCAGCCGAGGGGAGCTTCCTGATGTTTGTGTGATGAGGCATTATGCCTACATGTTATGGGATCTCCCTCTGAGGAGAAGAGAAGGTAAACATTGGACTACATATTAGCTAGAAACACATAATTAAGTCTATCTAGTATACTTCAGTGTATTACAGACGCTCCTAGCCCATAGGGCCATGTGGTGGGGTTGTCTGTTTTGTGCATGAGGCCCGGCTAGTGCCATAGCCAGTGCTGGCCCATTTTGGGTCCCATTAGTGGTGCGTCTGCCAGGAGCCACCAACAAGTGGTGGTTCCAAATCTAGGGTTTCTAGGGACCAAATAGTTGGTTTATGTCCTCTTACAAGAACCTTCAATCAGAAATCCAAAAAGCAGAACATGCTAAGAGGGCTAGACGGCGGTTGGAGATTGTAAGGCATTATTCTCCTCAAAGAAGCAGCCCACTATGCATAAGCGAAAATGGTTCTAATAACCTAAGTGTCATAAGTAGCCCTTTGAGTGCAAGTGGAAGTCTTAGCACTTCCCCTCTTCCAATCAATCAACCCACTTCAAGTGGGGGTGTAGTTTTACCTATACAAACTCTTGTTTTCAATTCGGTTGTAGCCATGGCACAACCCATCGCAATTCCAACAGGGACACCAAATTTACCGGCATTAGGAGCACATTTTCCCATCTTCCATGGGTTAGCAAAAGAAGATGGAAAACTCCATATTAAGGAGTTTCAAACGCTCATGTTCAACTATCAAATCTAGGATGAAGGACAGCTAACGATGTTCATCAATATGTTGTTAAAAGGAAGAGTAGCAGTATGGTATCATGGTCTAGAGGCCAAAACCATAACTAGCATGGACCAATTCTTCACAGTCTTCCATAGAGAGTTTTCTCCTGCTAAGAGAGGTGGACAATATTGGTTGTGTGTCTTGAATGTAGCACGCCAATAGTCAAATGAGAATTTCCAAGCCTATGCCAAGAAGCTAAAGCAAGTTCTTCACAAACTGAATACTTATATCCCATTCCACCAGTTGCACAATTGCAATATTTCCTACATGGATTGGATTTCAATATCCAGGTGCAACTTAGTAGTATCGCTTTGGTCAACATTGACGCTACTATTACCCAAGCAGAACGAGTAGAGTCGCACTTGCAAGCGGCTTACGCAGCAGCAAGGATAAATTGGAGTGGTAATAATTTAGCATTGACCAATGGGAGTCAAGGGGACCCCATGTCAAATGTGAATGGCAGAGGGAGTATCATGCAGAAATTGCCTATGTTACTAGCTCCTCCCAATAGTATGACTATGCCAATGGCTAGTCAGACTGGCCCACTACATGGTGGAGGCCAAATAACGAATCCTAATGTTGTCCTAGTAGGTCTGCGGCCAATTCCTAATCAAGTAGTTAGGCCGATGGGACGATAGACAGATGATCCCGGCTATGAGTTGAGTGCCTCTAATGTGATTGGCGAAGTCAAGGACATGATGAAGCACTACATTGATATGATTTCTCAACAATATAGACAAATAGCTGTGGATGCCAATTTTCTTAAGAAGCAGCAAAATTTGATTGGGAGCCGACACCTTGAAGAGGGTGCCCCCTCAAGATAAAACTGTAAGTGGTGTGGTGGCCAACATTTCCCTAGGAATTGCCCAAATGTCAAATGCAATATTTGCGGGAAGTTTGGCCACTTAGCTACTACCTGTTGCAGTAAGATTAGTTTTCTCCAACAAGGGAGTAAACTACTAGGTGCAGTTAACCATCACACACAAGGGAATAATCTCAAGCAAGATGAGGGACCAAGATAAATACTGTAAAGAGGAAATGCTATTGTAGAGGAGTTTCCTCATGGTAGTGGAGTCAGCCTTATTGAAGCTGTATGTTTTAATGACACTAAAACTTCTAATCTAGGAGCCGTAACAAGAGGTCAAAAGATTAAAGAGAGTGACAAAGGAATTGTAAAACCTGTCGAGGGCAACCCTAGGCAAGAGGTAGGGGAAAGCAAGTTCTAAATCCTGATATGGAAGGTGGACCTCTAAGGCCTATTGATAGTAAAGTTGATCCCGAGAAGGATAAGGGATTGCCATGAAATTTAAAAAAAGTTAAAAAAGAGGCACTAAAGCCGGGTCCAAAGACCAAAGGAAAGAATGGTTTGGCGCGAGAAGAGACCTTTAGCTAACTACCACGACTTTGATCTAGCAAGTTCCCTTTGCGAAGTTAAGCCAGACGTGAATCTCCTGCAGTTGATTAAACTTTCTCCAGGAGTATGCAAGGAATTCAAGAAAATCATGTGTCTTGGGTATATCATAGAACCTTTGGGCATAGCCAAAGTGGGAGATGATTGGTTGAATCATGCTAAAAAGCATTGCCCTAGGGTTCTAGCATATGTGGATGGAATATTAGTGTAGCATACTATTGTGGACATTGGATCCTCCGTAAATATCATGAGTTGATGGAGAGGCTAGGGCTCAAGATTCAAAAAGATAGCTCCACACTTCTAAGGATGGCAGATGAAAGAAGTCTAAGACAACCAGAAGGTTGCATCACTAAATTCCACGTTACAGTTGGCCATGGATCTTACGAACAGATTGCCAAGTCGATATACCCACTGGTCGAGTGATTCTAGGTAGAGGTGCCAATCGTGTAGTAGTGGATGCTTACCCTGAGTGTCCTCAGAGAGCAAGAGAGCTCCTTTATCCTCTACTGAACTAGAAACAGTAGATGATCCATCTGGCAGTGAGATGTCATCGAGCGATGGATCTAAAGAAGGGTCCACTACAAAGGACATTTATCAGATAACATTGAATGAGCCGATAGAGCCTTAAGACTGAATAAGAGACGTAGACATTATTGAGTTGGACCTTGGTATGCCTAATGATTCGGGACCAATTAAATTAGGTTCCATGCTCAGTTCGAAAGAGAGAAAGGACTATGTGTCCCTGATTCAGGAGTTCTGTGACATCTTCGCTTGACGAACTTAGGGGCATTCCCCCTAGTCTGGCTATGCATACTATTCCTGTAAAGGAAGGTACCCACCCTGTACGTCAGAAAGTAAGGCATATGCCTTTTGAATTAAGGGATGGGTTGTTTGAAGAGCTACAAAAGTTGCAGAAAGTGGGTTTGATTTTCCCTGTTTAGCATAGTAAATGGTGTTTGCCAGTTGTAATTAGAAAGAATAAGAACAATCAAATCCAGCTTTGTGTAGATTTTAGAGAGCTAAATAAGAAAACAATCAAGGATTACTGCCCATTACCCTTTATTGACCAAATTTTGGATCAATTAGTAGGTAGGGAAGTATATTCATTCATGGATTGCTCTGCGGGGTACAATCAAATGGAAATTCCTAAGCAAGACAAGCTTAAAACGACATTTATTACTGTCTTTGGTACCTTTGTGTACCATGTGATGGCATTTGGTTTATGTAATGCACTTGGTTAATGGCAAAGAAAAACCAATAAGACCTTTGATGACATCTCTCCAGAGGAGTTGAAAGTATTTATTGATGACTTGGGGGCAGCCACCACAAGAGAAAGGAAGTTGATAATTTTGCGGAAGTGTTTTGAGTGTTGTAGACAATTCTGCATACCTCTTAACCTGCGGAAGTGCATCTTTGGAGTGCCCTATGGGCTATTGTTAGGCCATGTGGTCAGTTCAGTAGGGATTGCGACTGCCCTGAAAAGATCAAGGTCATAGTTTCCATGAGTCCACCACGTACTCCAAGGGAGGTACATAGCTTTCTGTCATCGGTAGGGTATTATCGGAGGTTTATCAATGCCTTGGTAGAAAGAATGTTGCCAACTGATGAGCCTATTGTCCTTCAATTGTCATTTTGCATGGATTGATGCTTGCAAAGTATCTTTTGACTATGTGAAGCAGGAGCTTGCCAAAGCACTTATTTCAAAAGCACCTAAAAGGGGCAAAATGTTCTATATATTTTCAGCAGCCACCATGTATAGTATCAGCTATACCACTTATCCCAAATTTTGGAGGAAAAGTGGTACCATTCGAAAGCTTTTGCTAGTCGGAAGTTGGGCATATCAAAAATTAACTATACCTATATGGAGAATTTGTGCCTTGCGATGGTAGTTGTGACCAAAAAGTTTAGGCACTACATTCTCTATGAGAAGGTGGTTTCTTATACAAAGGCGGAAGGGCTTAGATTGTTGTTGAATAAGTTATAGCCGCTAGATCGTTTAGCAAAGTGGTTAATCACTTTGCAGGAGTTTGATTACGAGATCAAGAGCAAGCTGAAAGGTGAGAAGGATCGAAGCTTGCACGCGAGCTATGGCGGGAGAGCAAGAGCAAGAAAGAGAGAGACAAGAAATGGGAACTCCAACAGTCACAATGTGTGACCGGGCCTTCCTTTATTTACTAGTCACTAAAATGAATGTAAAGAATAAAGTGACGTGACAGGCGCCCACCACCTGCAGTGTGCAGTGTAGTAATACACGGGGTGGCATGGCGGAGGGGCCTTTACCCCAAGAACCTCCCACTTAAAGGCGAATCTGCCCCAGTGAGAGAGAAAAGAAAAGAAAAAGACAGTACAACTGTACATAGGTACAAGGGATGAGGAAAGGCAACATCTCATCCAATTCCCATCAATCTCCTGAGGAAGGCAAAGCACTCAGTAGTGAGGCTTTTCTAAACAGATCTGCAGGATTCTTGTCAGTGGAGATCTTGACAAGGTCAACAAACTTGTCCTCCATGACACCACGTATGAAGTGATACCTCACCTCAATGTGTTTCGTCTTCGCATGGAAGACCGGATTCTTAGCCAACTGAATGGCACTCATAGAATCCGAATGCAGTGTAGGTATAGCATCAGTCCCAAGGTCAGCAACTAGACGGCCTAGCCATATGGCCTCCTTGCAAGCCTCAGTGGCTGCAACATACTCGGCCTCAGTGGTAGACAAATCCGTACACTTCTGAACCCTAGACATCCAAGAGACAGCACCTCCAGCATAGGTGAATACATAGCCAGAAGTGGACTTCCTACTATCTGCATGTCCTGCATAATCGGAGTTAGTGTACCCCACGACCCCTGTATCCTGGCTGCCATAGCAAATACACATATCTGTTGTGCCCTTCAGGTACCTCATGATACCCTTCACAGCATCCCAATGTTTCTTGCCAGGTGTAGCCATATAGCGTGCCACAACACCAACTGCAAAGGCAATATCTGGACGAGTGACTATCATGGCATACATCAAATTGCCCATGGATGAAGCATAAGGGATCTTGGGCCATCTCGGCCCTCTGCTCATCTGTCCGCGGACAATCGGCCTGTGATACCTTCACATAAGAAGGCAATGGACAACCAATAGGCTTTACATCTTGCATGCGGAAGCGCTCAAGGACTTTATGAATATACTCCCTCTGTGACAAGTAGAGGAGTCCCTGATGCCTGTCGCGTCTAATGCGCATACCAAGTATGTGAGAGGCATGTCCCAAATCCTTCATCTCAAAGCTCTTCTTCAGCTGAGATTTAAGAGCATCTAGCTCATCATGAGCTTTCCTTGCTATCAGCATATCATCCACATAGAGTACCAAAATAAGCAATGAACCATCAGGGGCTTTCTTCGTGTAAAGACACGGATCCATAGCACTCCTGCTGTAGCCCTATGACTGCATAAAGGCATCAAACTTATGATACAATTCCCTAGGTGCCTGCTTTAAGCCATAAAGACTTTTCTTCAACTTGCACACTAGGTGCTCCCTGCTAGGTTCTGCAAATCCCTTAGGCTGCTCCATATAGATCTCATCATGCAAGTCCCCATGTAAGAAAGTCGTCTTGACATCCATCTAATATAGATCTAAGTCAAGCTAAGCAACCAAAGCCAAGACCAAGCACAGGGTGGTCATCTTAACCACATGAGAAAATACCTCATCAAAGTCTACACCATGCTCCTGCTTAAAACCCTTTGCTACCAATCTAGCCTTGTATGCCGGCTTGGGGTGTCCAGGGGTACTTTTCAGCTTGTACACTCACTTGCATGGCAAATCCTTCTTGCCCTTATGCAAGGCAACCAAATCCCAAGTCTCATTTTTATGCAAGGAGTTGATCTCAGACTGCATAGCCCTCTCCCAGGAGTGACTGTCACCCCTGTGCATAGCCTCATCATAAGTGAAAGGCTCTCCTGCATCTGTAACCAAAACATAATGCATAGAGGGCTGAAATCTATCAGGTGGACGTCTGTCTCTAGCAGACCGTCTCACTGCAGGCTCTATTGCCTGCCCAACTGCCTGTCCAACACCCTGACCATGAGCATCTGTTGCAGTTGTAGGCTGTCCAACTGGCTGTGCAGGAGCTCTAGGCTCCTCCTGAAAGATCACTCTATAGATCTCAACCACCTTCTCAGGCTGCCTGTGCATCTTGTCTTCATGGAAGACTACATCATGGCTACATACTATTTTCGGTGCCTTCGGATCCCATAGGCGATAGCCCATCTCTCCTGAATCACCATAACCAAGGAAGATGCATTTAATGCTCTTTGGATCCAACTTACTCCTCTTGTCTTTGGGCACATGGCAGAATGCCTCACATCCAAAGACACGGAGATGCGCATAAGAGGGTGGCTTACCAACCCAAACTTCCTCTGCAACCTGGAAATCCAATCCACTAGAAGGCGATCGGTTTATGGCATGCACTGCCGTACTAACTGCCTCAGCCCAAAAGCTCTGTAGTAGGCCTGCATGGCTAAGCATAGAGCGGACATGCTCCTGAATAGTCCTGTTCATGCGCTCAGCCAAACCATTCTGGGCGGGGGTGTAAGGGGCGGTCAACTGACGCTTAATATCCCTATCATCACAAAACTGCTCAAAATCACGTGAGTCATATTCTCCCCCATTGTCAGTCCTAAGGCATTTCAACCTATACCCAGTCTGGTTCTCAATAAGAGCAAGCCAACGCTGAAAGACAGCCAAGACATCACTTTTGCTTTATGGGATAAGCCCACACTTTCCTAGAAAAATCATCAATGAAGGTAACAAAGTACTTCGCGCCACCCATAGACATATATGGCATGCGCCCACAAACATCTGAATGCACCAAAGCCAAGGGCTCACTCATGCGTGGCCTACCTGATTTCTTATGCGTAGTCCTATTCTGCTTACCATAAAGACAATGATCACACGAGTCAAAATGTGCATAGTCCAAAGGTGGAAGATACTGCAAACTAGATAACATTTTCATTCCCTTCAAAGACATATGCCCCAAATGGGCATGCCAAAGTGATACATGTGGGATAGAACCCACTACCAAAACATGGTCTACAGAAGACCCAAATACAACAAGAGGATAGAGGCTGCCAGCCTTGGCACCTCTAGCAGGTATTTGATCATTCTTTCAGGGTTTTATTTCAGTCTACAGGTTGCAAACAACAAGGGCAGCCATGGCTTCAAACCCTTGAAGCTTGTTCTCCTCATATTGTGCCTTACACCTATCAAGGCTCAAAGAGGCTTGTCATAGGCCTTTGATAGGCCCTTCTTGAGCCCCCCATTACCCCCTTTTCAGCCCATGTGGAGTAGCAGCAAGTTCAGCACCAACATGGTAGATTGCACCATTTTTTTTCAGGCTGTTAGCACTCATCTACTTCAGCTCCACACTTGGCCATTGCTTCTTGCTCTCTACCTTGATCAAGAGGGCTATTAGACTTCATGGTTGATGTCATTCAAGCTTTGGGCATTGGTCTTGATCATTCAGGGCTGATTTCTTCAGATTTGGGACTGTCATAAGCTATCATAACAGGCTGAAAACAGGGCAACAACATTGGCATTAGCATTTGTTGCTTACACTCCATTCCGATTGTGCTATTTGATGCCCGTATGCAGTCTACTTGATGCCCAAATGTCTTGGGAATGTAACCCACATGATTATGCCATGATTTTGGCCTGAAATATTGGTTGATTTGGGACTGTCATTTACTGTTATACAGTGCTGGAAACAGGATAGCCACACTTGGCATTGGCATTTGATGCTTATACTCTACTCCGGTTACCTTGTTTGATGCCCGTATGCAGCCTACATGATGCCTAGTGCCTTGGGAATGTATGCACATTATTATGCCATGATTTTGGCTTGAAATATTGGCTGAAATTTCTCAGTTTTGACAGTCAAACTTGGCTATAATAACAATGGGCTGAAGGTACTTTGGATGCTTTGTCACTTACCTATTGGTATCGGATGTATGCTTTGGGATTTGCCATCATGTATCTGACATTTGGGGACGACTTTGAGCTCATGTTTGAATATATGGAATGTATTTGAGCTATGCATAAGCTCCGTCTTGGTTGGTATTCACTGGCATTTGGACCAACTTGGCATGCTCTTGGACCACTTATGCCTCATGTCTATGCTTGACAGTTAGGCTTCATACATTACATGCTTTGGTTCGTGATATATGCCGCTTGGTTCATCTATGCTTTACCGACATTGGGAGCTTTGTCTTGGATGTATTTGAGCATTTCCGACTCAGTTTGATCATTTACTTGGTTGCTTCCATCAGTTGCTTCATGTATGTCATGCTCTTGGGATGCGTATGACGCATTGACTTGGTCACTTGCCACTGGTACTTTGTCTTGGGTTGCTTGAGCCCTTGAGCTCGTTTGTATGCCTTTTGTGCCAGTGGGAGCATCTTGCATGCTTACTTGACCTTGAGCAAGGATTACATGCTATTGGAGCAGTTACATGTATTGGAGCAGTCTATGTCATTGAGCAGTTACAGATGTATTGAGACTTTGGGATTATACTCCGACAATTGGATGTCTTGGTTCACAGGATGCTTATGAGCTGAGTCTCAGTTTTGGATCCGCTTTCCTTTGAGCAGATACCTATTTGTGTCAGGTTTTGGTAGTTGCAACATTTTGCCTGGATTGTTTGGGGATGTGCCTCTTATTGGCAGATGCTATTTGACATCTCTCGGTGTTATGCTCATGTATTTTCACTGTCATTTGGCTTTGCTTTGTCCTCTTTATGCCAGCTTTGGACCTAGCATTGTTTAGTTGACATTAGATCCAGTTTTGGGACAGTTTGCTCTCATTATTGCAGTTCTGAAATTTATTACAACAAGCATTTATTGGTGGACTGAGCAGTATTTTTTATGCTGAAATATCCTAATTTGGTGTAGCGCACCTAGTACTAAGTGGGGAGCATCTTTTGGCACACTTTTCTCGCCATTTGGAGCTCATTTCAGTGGATTTTGGGCACTTTCTGCTGTAAAACAACAAGCAATTTTAGATTGTCTATGCATTTCCAGCCTGCATTATGGCGTCCTCTTCGACTGATAATGCCATATTTAACATCACAAAGTTGGATGGTACCAACTACTCTTATTGGAAGAGTCAAATTTGGCAGGTCTTGGTGCAGAAATCTCAGATTAAGCCACTTCGGTTGAGCAGGGAGCAACCTGAAACTATGAACAATGATGTCTAGCTTGAACTTGATGAGCTATGCAAGTCCACGATTGTATTGTCTCTCACTAAACAGGTACATTATAATGTATTTGAGGAAGCACAGAGTGCATGGGATCTATGGAATAAGATCAAGAATCTTTATGATAAGAAAAGTCCGGCGAGTCAGATGTATTGGTTGAAGTAGCTTATGGATCTGCGCATGAAGGATAATGCGACTATGTTTGCTCACTTGAGCCAGTTCAATGCTATACTGAAGAACCTGACTTCGCAGGATATCACCTTTGGAGAGGAAGTAACTCCTCTTTTCTTACTTGGGACTCTGAATGAGTCATGGGATGTATTCCACACTGCCCTATGTGCCTCTAGTGCTATTTTGAAATTGAATGATGTTGAGAGTGCTCTTCTGCAGGAAGAGGTTAATCGCAAAAACTTGGATGCCTCTCGTGTTTCACATGCTTTGACAGTTAGAGGCAGGAATGACAAGAATGAACATGGGAATGGTCTAGCCGTGACTCTCAGAAGGGTCGGTCTAAATCTCGTGGGAAGTCGCGTAGTAAGTCGCGTGGGCGCAACGCTAATGTCACTTGTCATCATTGTGGGAAAAAGGGCCATATCAGACCACAGTGTCATGAGTTGCGCAATGAGAAGCGCAAGCATAAGGGGAAAGAGAAAGTGCAGGAGAAGTCCTCTGATCGCAGCATAGTACCTGCGAAGTCCAGCGTCAAGATTGAGGAAATTAATGTCACGCAGACCGAGGATTCCGATGGTGGTGATGAGTTCATACTTGCAGCTAGTTCTTCTGATGCCTCACACTTGACTGAGACACCTAGTATGTATGCACAGTGCTGGTTATTGCATTCAGGTGCATTCTTCCATGTGATGCCTTACCGTGAGTGGTTTCACTCTTATCGTACTGTATCTGGATCAGTCAAACTTGGAGATGACAGGTCTCTTGATATTGTGGGCTGTGGAGATATTCAGTTGCAGTTTTCTACTGGCAGTTCCTTTTTACTCAGGGATGTACGTCATGTACCTGCGCTTACGCGCAGTCTTATGTCTACAGGACAGTTGGATGATGTAGGGTTTCATGTCTGTTTTGGGGATTCTACCTGGAAGATTACCAGAGGCAGACTTGAAGGTGCCTCAATAGGCTGACAAGGTGCTCGGGAAGCCGGGGAGTGATGGGAGCTCAGGGAGATCAGATATGGCTGCCGGGATGGAGATCCAATACGTGAAGGGAGTCGATGCGAAGGTAGAGAAGCACCGAGTCGAGCTCGAGCAAGAGGAAGCCAAGCTCTGATACCAGTTGAAAGGTGAGAAGGATCGAAGCTTGCACGCGAGCTATGGCGGGAGATCAAGAGCAAGAAAGAGAGAGACAAGAAACGGGAACTCCAACAGTCACAATGTGTGACTGGGCCTTCCTTTATTTACTAGTCACTAAAATGAATGTAAAGATAAAGTGACGTGACAGGCGCCCGCCACGTGCAGTGTGTAGTGTAGTAATACACGGGGCGGCATGGCGGAGGCGCCTTTACCCCAACACAAGCCACCAAAGCTATAGGGCATTGTGGAATGTCTTGTGGATTTTGGAGAGCCCAAAGAGGTCTTGGCTTAAGGAAGTGACATGGAAACATTGTTTAGGATTGATCCGGTATCTATTCCCTCTTGGTATGCTGCTATACACACTATTTATCTATGGGAGAGACTAGAGCTACTTTATCCAAATCAGATAAGAGGAAAATTAGCAAGCATTGAAATTTTCCTTGATCGTAGGAACACTATATCGGCAGGATGTTGATGATATCTATCGTCGATGTGTGATGCATGATGAGGTTCCATTTATCTTGGAGTGCCATGACTCTGCTTATGGAGGGCACTTTGCTGGGTGGTTGATGGCACAGAAGGCTTTAAGAGCTAGATATTGATGGCCGTCCATCTTCCAAGATGCATTTGAGTATGTTAAGAGGTGCAATATATGTCAAAGACATGACAGTAGAGAGAATAGGAAGTGACCACTTACGTCTGTTATGGCTATTCTTCCATTTGAGAAGTGGGGCATCGAATTTGTGGGTCCAATCACCATGTCGTCTACTATTGAGAAGAGATACATTATAGTAGCCAATGATTACTTTACAAAGTGGTCAGAAGCAAGGGCAATGAGGTAGGACAATGCAAAAGAGATTGCCAATTTCCTACTTGAGCTGATCATCTGCCGTTTTGGTCCGCAAAGGAAATAGTATCGGACCATGGAACTCACTTTTTGAATAAGGTGATTAAAATCTTGACTGACCCTTGGAAAATTAAGCATAATAAGACGACTCCCTATAATTCGCAAGTCAATGGACAAGTTGAAAGTACCAATAAGCAGCTTGTGGGTATCCTATCCAAGATAGTCTCCGAAAAGAAACGCGACTGGGATACAAAATTGTATGTAGCTTATTGGGCGTATAACATAACATTTAAACGAGCCACTGGACACACCCCATTTAAATTAGTTTATGGGGAGGAGTGTATCTTGCCCTTGGAAATTGAGTTGCCGACCATAAGATTCGCAACAATCATTCTTTGGGTGATGAAAATGCCCTATTCGAGTGATTTACAAGTATAGGCCACTTGGATGAGCTCAAATTGTAGAGTTTGTTGCACCAAGAAGTGGCTAAGTGTCGAATGAAGCAATTTCATGATCTAAAAGCGAAGAAATATATCTTTAAGAAATGACAGTTAGTTCTATAATATGCTACACATAGGGAGCTATTTCCAAGGAAGTTGGAACCTAGATGGGATGGCCCTTACAAGATAGTTAGGATAGGTAAAAATAAGTCCACGGCTTTATTAGTTGATCTATAGTGAGTGGAATTTAAAAATAAGGTTAATCTTAATAAAATTAAACTTTTTTTGTTTTTGAATATACTAATGTGCTAAATACATTGCAAGTCCATGTTGCTGGGGTTGATTTGAGACCTGCAGAAGATCTTAAATTGGTTGATGAGGCAAAGTGATCGAGCAAGAAGACGGTACCTTTGTGTGGGAGATTAAGTTTTCTGCCATCACTGTTTACAAATCTTGACAAGCATCCCTATTGAGTTTAATGAAGAAGGTGGGATGGAGCCGTCAATACACCCTCTAAATATGCTGAATTTTGATTATTATCATTACGAATAGGGGGAGTTCTTGATGGTTGTCGTTGTAAACCCATTATGGATGTACACGTTATACTTTGATGGAGCGCACAGGGGCCCTAATAAAAAAGGGAGTGTTGGAGTAGTTATCCAAGATCCCTAACCTAGAGTTACAATGAAACTAACTATTTATCTCGGGGTAGGATTCACTAACAATATGGTAGAGTATAAAGCATTGATTATGGGACTAAATATTGCAAAGAAAGGTGGTATTCGACAGTTGTTAGTAAAAGGGGATTCCCAGTCGATCTTAAATCAACTCAATGGGACATACAGGGTTCGGAATCCTATCCTTTGTATGTATCATTGAACTGCTATAACCCTACTTGATGAATTTGAGAGCGTCTCTCTTCAACTGATTCCATGTTATTGAAATCAGTTTGCAGATTCATTAGCCAATTTTTCTTATAAGGAGGACCTCTTCTTCAACTGTGGTTCTAGTTCGAATGTTGTTATTGATAATGAGACTGGACCTGGTCTCTTGTGGGGAGTTTTATCAGACCATGCGTTATATGGTAGGCGATGGTTGATATGGGTAATGTGAAGAGTAGTAGAGACCCATCTATCGCTACTATCTTCGACCCATAGGTTGGTCAAACGACATGTTATGCGTACGCCTCTTGCTATATATGCAGGAGGGATGGGTCACAACTTGATGCATTTAGTCTAGGGCTGAGAGCCCTCTTTTTCCCCTTGGAATAGAGTGTATTCTCATATATCTGCCTTCTTCCAAGGAGGGATCTATATGTGTTGTTCTGTTTGATTTCATTAGGCCAAGAGGGCCAGTCAATTTTGTAGTTTAATGTTTGATTTCATTAGGCCAAGAGGGCTAGCTAGTTTTGTAGTTTAATGTTTGATTTCATTAGGCCAAGAGGGCCAGCTAGTTTTGTAGTTTAATGTTTGATTTCTTTAGGCCAAGAGGGCTAGTTAGTTTGCAGTGAAATGTGCTATTTCTTTAGGCTAAGAGGGCCAGTTAGTTTGCAATGAAATGTGCTATTTCTTTAGGCCAAGAGGGCCAGCTAGTTTGCAGTGAAATGTGCTATTTCTTTAGGCCAAGAGGGCCCTATGTCTGTTTAGTGCACGTACGTTTAATGGTTTGTTGTTTTAGTGAGTGCATCATACAGGTTGACAAAGTCACTGGAGGGATTCTTTGCTATGAACAAGCTTCTTCTGGCCATTCTAGGTGGTTTCGTCCCCTTTTTGAGTCTTTTTCCCTTAAGCAAATAATGATACATGTGTATGTAAGGGTGCTTTCTTTTTGTTTGTTGGGGACCGTCAATTAAGGCATAAAGTCCCATGTTTAGGTTCTGTATGTCTGGGGGGAGGTCTGAGTAATCATTGCCTCCTGTAAAGGCATTGTCAAGCACTGAAAGACTTGTGTTAGAAGGGAGTTCTAGTGATCCTGTTCTGCTGACCTACTGGGCAGCTGTTCTAGGAGGTCCTGTTAGTGTGAGGCAGTTAGAAAATTCTGCCAGATCAAAATGATGTTATAAAAAGAAAAAACCCCTAACTATCCAAAAGAAAATCTCTGCAATACATAGGTGTGTAAAAAGGGGTTCTAACCCCTATAAAATAGAGAAGAAAGAAAAATCTTTAAGCAATCATTTATTGCCTTGCGAAGGCCTGGTAGGTTCCTGGGGACTAGACAAGACCCAGGGCTGATGCCTTGTCTTCATGGGGATGGCAACTAGCTGAAAAGTAAAGTAAATAAAAGAAGGATTGGAACAAAAATAAAAGTGAGTGTTAGAAAAGGATTAAGTGTCACCTTGCGGGGGCTTGGTAGGTTCTTGGGTACCAAGACAAGACTTGAGGCCAATGCCTTGTTCTCCTTGGGTCACTACACTCATTTTTATTTTTATATGCCCGAGTATGGACAATTAGAAGCTAAAAGGAAAATGTGCTACAAGACACCATTTATTGATCAGGCTATAGGAGTCCTCGCCTCATAGGAGTTCCTAGTTGAGTTTTCCTTAGTTAGGTAGGTAGTTCAGACCACCACTTAGGATGACCTCTTTGATTGTTCTTTTTAGCTTGGTTGTGTTGGAGCAGTTGGTTAGTGACTAGCTTTAGGCCTTCTGTTAGATTCTGCTAGGCCTACTCCTTGTGGATTTCATGCCTTGGTTTTGACAGGAGGTAGGGTGCGAGTTGTGATATGTTTTGATGAGTATTTATTTTGTATCAGCTTGATGCTCTTTGTGGTTGTGTGTATGTGCAGATTTGTTTATGGGATTCGACGGCGGCTGAGTCGCCCTATCCTGTGGTCGCCAATGAGAGATGATTTTTTATGTCGAGAAATGCTTAGAAATAGCCAAAAATTTTAAATTTTAGGGAAAAAATAGACTTTGTTGAAGGCGGTAGCTGCAATTAGTACGATTTTAAGTGGCAAAGCCCAAAAAGTGCTTTAAAGACCCACAGAGCGACAGTTGGGGATTTTTCATAATTTTTTTGACTACCGGATTGGATCCTAGGAGATGTCCGATACTATGGAACTTCAAGACAGTTGTGCAGAAATTTTTAGACCTTGATTTGGACGACAAACGTGGAAATGGGGATGCCCAGGAGGCCAAGGGCCAAAGGCCAAGTGTAAATAACTTTAGAAAAGGCCAAAGGGTGTGACCCTTGGGGGCTCCCTTTGGCGGGCCCCTAAAAATCATGATTTCATAGGGGGGGAGAGGCATTTTTTTTGCTGCCTGAAGAAAATTGAACGCCATGGATGGAGGAGGCGACAATTTGATTGAGGGGGGCTTCCTACTCTCCCTATCGCCGCCTTCAGCCTCTCAAATGGCTACCCGGATGAGGAGGTGCAAAATCAGTCTTTCTCTCTCCTCCCTCTCTCTCCCTTTAAGGGGCAGTTCATGCCCATGAAGAAGAAGGAAGATCGATTGAAGGATGCTTGCCCGGCATCAACCGGATTGCTCCAAGATTAAGAGGAGGATGAGAGGAGATGTTCAGCATTGAAGATTTGATGCTGATCGGTCCATTGGCAACCCGAAAAAATTAATTACAAAACCCACAACATGCAAATAAGTGATATGGCTGATTTTTACAAAGGAAATTTGCTTCTTTTTTATGTTTGATGGACTAAATGAAATTTATATGGAACAAAAATTTGTTTGGATCTTATTTTCATTATGATTGAGGGCTGTGCATAAAAAAATTGCAGACCTATAATGATAAATAGTCATAAAAATTAAATTATAGCTCGAAAAGTGCATTTTTAGTGTAAAAATGAAGATTTTATTGGTTTTGGGTGGGGAAAGAGATGGGCATGGGATAAAATTTTGAGAAAAAATATATTTTAGTTTTCATAATCAATAACTAATCATAAATAAAAATAACCTATTTTTATGCACAAATAAATAGAGAAAAATAGCTAAAATTGGAGAAAAGAGATATGCATGGGATAAAATTATGAGACAAAATATCTTTTAGCTTTCATGATCAGTCATAAATTTAAAAAGAAAACCTATTTTTATGCACAAATAAGTAGAGAAAAATAGCTAAAAATGGGGAAAATAGGATTTTCGTGTTATAAAAATCTAGAAATTTATGATTTGTGGTTGTGGCTGTATAACAAAGATGAGGAATGAATTTTGGCTTCAGTTCTGCTTTGTTTATGCATTAGAGTTCATGTTTTTTCCGTTTTATGCGAAAAATACATACAAAATAATACCCTACACCTATGCAACACAGCATAACCTAAACGTTAAAGGGAAAGGGTGAGATAAAGAGATAAAGAGGGCCAAGAGGGTTTGAATTTCTGAAACATTTGATTGTGCATTTCATTTAGAATTGCGATAATTGAGACTAAGGGGCTAGTAGCATGAGAGATCGACGCTAGTCTCCATACATCGAAGCATATGTTTAGTGAAAATCATGAAAGGGTTGTTTTTCCCACATCAAAAAATGCTGATTTGATAAATATTGTTTGTGCACTAGAATCATATGCACTATGCATGACGCATGGCATGGTATCAGTCCTGGATTGCATAGTGATTGTCTTCCTAGGATGTGACTTATACGTTGAGTGGAAAGAAGCCTTTGATGTAGGTTAGTTGTACGCTTTCCTTGGGATTGTTTGGTGAGGATCTATATATTCCTGGATCATACAAAACAAGAAAAGAGTGGAGTTTGTGTGTTATGTTTTATATGTTGGAGCAATGCATCTTGGGGCCAATCCTCAAGGTGTAGGAGAGTCGCAGTGGAGCCGTGGCAATCACCCGAGGGGAGCTTCGTGATGTTTGTGTGATGAGGCAATATGCCTACATGTTATGGGATCTCCCTCTGAGGAGAAGTGAAGGTTAACGTTGGACTACATATCAACTACAAACACATAATGAAGTCTATCTAGTGTACATATCAGCTACAAACACATAATTAAGTCTATCTAGTGTACATCGGTGTATTACAGGTGCTCCTGGCCCGTGCAGCCGTGTGGTGGGGTTGTCTAGTTTGTGCATGAGTTCCAGCTAGTGCCATAGCTAGTGCGGGCCCATTTTAGGTTCCATCATAGTCATTGCCTTAGGAGACACTACACGGTAGGGGATAGCGAAAATGGAAGCAGGGATTAGTGTACTTAGCACTCAGTCTTGCAAGCTTGGGAAAACCCACTAGTGGAAACCACAAGGTTCAATGTCACCTTAGCAAACGGGATGACGGTTAGACCCTTCAGAGTCCTAAATGACTTCCTCTAAAGATAGTGGGAATCCCTTAAGTACTTGTCAATTTAGATTTCAGCTACCAACTTGAAGCCTCTCAAGGATCTTATGGAAAGCAAAGAGTGGCAATGGACCAAGGTGCATGACCTAAATTTGTCATACAATTTGTATGACAATTGGGCAAAGAGTGGGAATCTTGTAAGCAGCCTATAGTCACAATTTGAGAATTATAACGATGAGTACAAAGACTATTGTTCCACTAGTGAGGAGAGCAAAGAGGAAATAGAGATCGTACAATATGATACAAAGGGAAGAGTAATCAAGCAAATCAGAGTGAACATTAAAGCCCAAGAGGTAAACATATTCCGAGTAAGCAAAGTAGTTGCCAAGGTAGATTGTGATCGAGCTTGGCTAGAATGCCTCAAGGTGGTAGATTATGAGTAAGCATGACTATTTTGTCCTTGCACCCCACCGCTATTTGGAGTTGAGTCAGCTTTAGAGTTGAGAGCACCATGGGAGACAGCTTCTTCCAGTGAGGATGGCGAGTACAATTTCAAGTCAGAGGCAAGCTTTGATAGTGACCCCGAGATACCTCGACCACTTGGGACCCGATGCACCATGGGGGACCTTCTAGTCCCACCTGAAGGAGGTTAAGAGAGGAGAAAAGGAAACAATCAAAGACTTCAAAAGCTAGAAGGCACAAGAAACCCTAGGACTTGCCCAAGATTTTCACAAAGTACAAAAAGGGCAATAGAATAGTGGTGTTAGTGGGGGCCAAACAGGAAGATCAAGCAAGCGAACCCATCAAAGGACCAGTCAAGGTTAAGGAGGTCAACTTGGCAAGGAAGAAGGACAAGCCTCGACCCGTGTACATAGCGGATGACCTAACTTAGGAGGTGGAGCATGATTTCACAAATCTCCTAAGGGTGTTTGACGATGTATTTGCATAGTCCTTAGATGAGCTTAAGGGAATAGATCTAAGTATTGTGACTCACAACATCCCCATGATCCCCAATGTAGCACCAATCAAGCAACGACCATACACAATGAATCCTGAGCACACACAATCCATAAAGGAGGATATTAATAAGCTATTGAAGTCCAAATTCATTTATGAGATAAAGCACACAAATTGGGTATCACCCATAGTCATGGTCATGAAAAAGAATGGGAAGATACGAGTATGCATAAAATATAAGAAGGTTAATGCAGCTACCAAGAGACAATTACCCATTAGCATACATGGAGCATATGCTAGAGAGAGTGGCAGGAAAGGAAGCCTACATCATTCTGGATGGCTTCTTAGCCGATAACCAAGTGCAAGTCCATCCGGAGGACAGGCACAAAATGGCATTCACGACTGAATGGGGGCATTTGCCTACATATCCATATCCTTTGGAATGACTAATACCCCCGCTACCTTTTAGCACCTCATGTGTACCATTTTCAAGGACATGCTCAGTGGAAGTCTTTGTCAATGACCTATGTGTCCATACTAACTGGGAAGAGCACTTGGAAAAGTTACAAATAGTCTTTGATCAGTGTAGACAATACGATATTGCATTGAGCCCCTTAAAGTGCCATTTTTGGGTAAATCATGGGTGCATCTTAGGGCACATTGTGGATAGCCACAGACTTTTCCATAATCAAAGTGATTATAGGCCTTTCCCCTCCGACCAACTTTCGAGGAGTTCAATATTTTTTAGGTCACACATGATATAATCAAGGGTTTGTACTAAACTATGCATTAATTGTTGGACCCTTATACAAGCTACTAATAGTCTTTGAGTGGATTAAAGAATGTCAATAGGCCTATGAAAGACTTAAACAGACTCTAACTTCTGCTCCTATCTTGAGAGCCCCAAATTGGTCCATTACCTTCCATGTGCACATTGATACATCAAAATTTTCCATAGGGGCAGTGTTGTGCCAAACTAGTAAACATAACCTCGACTATCCAATGAGTTTTGCTAGCAAACAGCTTAGTGAAATAGAATTGAACTACTCTTCAACGAAGAGAGAAGGGTTAGCCATGGTATTTGTCGCTATAGAAAAGTTCAGACACTATCTTCTAGTAACACCCTTTACCTTCTTTGTGGACCATCAAGCATTGCTTTATCTTGTGAATAAACCTTGTGCAATGGGATGCATTGATTGATAGTTACTTTTTCTCTTGAAATTTTACTTCTCTATGGTCATATGCAAGGGGAAACAACATTATATGGCAGATCAAATGTCCCATGTACCCACAGGAGAGGCCACTAGACAAGGAATCACTAAATGATCTACCACATATGCAGCTTTTTAAAATATCCAACAAACGAGAATTGTTTAGAGCCAACCTCATACCATATTGGGTGGATGACATAGTCCATATACTGAAGAATGGACTACCAAAAAAACCAATAGAGAAATCTACTTGCAAAATACTAATCTTGAAAATCCAACCTTATCAATTGATTGCAGGTCAACTGTATCGGGTAGTAGGACAAGATGGCCTTTTAAGGAGATGTTTCTATACAAACAAAAAATGTATGACATGCTCAAAGAAGCACATGGTGGGATAGCTGGAGGGCACTTTAGTGGGGGGACACTATTGCACACAAGGTGCTCCAGTCCCAATTGTGGTGGCCAACACTACTCTATGATGTAGCCAAGTTTGTAAAACATTGTGATGAGTGCCAACGAACTAAAGTCCCTACTTGTAAGGACAAAATGGAGTTAACCCCAGTGATCGCATGAAAACCATTTCAGAAGTGGGGAATTGATTTCATTGGCCTAATCAACCCTACAACTCAATACTCTCAAGCCAAATACATCCTTGTTACCAATAGCTATCTCACTAAGTGGGTGGAAGCCCGAGCAACTTGCAAAAATAACACAAGAACCATGACCAACTTTCTCTGGGAGAAAGTAATCTCATGGTTTGGTTGCCCCATAGAGTTGGTTAGTGACCAAGGCATAAACTCCATCAACAAAGTGATCTCTCACTTCTTATCCACCTTCTTAATATTCCACAAAAAGTCCTCTCCATATTATCCGCAACCCAATGGTCAAGCCAAATCCACAAACAAGATCTTAGTGGGTATTCTTAAAAAACTCATCCTTGCCTCATGTAGCGATTGGGACAATAAGCTTATGGCAGCCTTATGAGTATATAGGACAACCTACAAAATAGCCATAGGATAGACCCATTCAAGTTGACCTACGAAAGTGAAGCTATTTTGCCAGTGGAATTCTTTGCTCCCAGATTGAGAATAGTATCCCAAGAGAGGTGGGAGGGCCAAGAAGCATGGACAAATCATATAGTGGAGCTAGAATGCCTATTTAAGACCCGTCTCATTGCAACCCATGCTCTAATCTGCAAAAAGGCACACCGCAAGAGTTGGTTGGACAAATATGTCAAACAATGAGACTTTAGGCAAGGAGATTTAGTCTTGCTATACTCTATCAAAGGACACAAGCAAAAAATGAAGTTTAGCGAATTGAGACCCTTCAAGGTTCCGATGTCTGTAGAATAAAAAATGTGGAACTTGAAACCCTAGAAGGATAGGGTATAGGTTTCTTCATCAACAAAAGTTGCATCAAGAAGTACTACCCTCCATCACATCCATCTCATGAACCTCTGATGCTAGAGCCATTGTTTAACGTGAGAGTTGCAACCATCATAGAACTCGAGGAGGTGGATAAGGAAGTAGTAGCACTAGTCTACCTAGGCAGATCACCGTAACCTAATGGCATACACCCTTGATGTGCTAAATTGACAAGGGAGTCGATGCCAATATCTTAACACATGAACATTGAACCGCCATGGGTCAACCCCAATTGCAACCAACCAATGCAAAACTGAGCCCATTTGGGAGGCAATCCTACCCACAGTTGGGAAAATGCAAGCTGATGGTTTCTATTAAGACTAAGAGCCTACCCATCATTTTCTACATGCTACCCAACAAGCAAGGTGCTAGTAAGGAGACATTGCTGGGATGTGTGTTCAAAAAACAAGCTCATTGTAATTTCAACTACGACTCACAGCGCATCCACCTTGCCATCAAGCACATCAAAATAGTAATGGCTTTCAGCAAGGGCACCACAATTGTCCCAAAACCTATAGTGCCATTGGTAGCTATACCTAGTGTCCACCCTAAGGAGGGGAGTAATACATCCCAATGTGCTCCCATGGTACCTAAGGAGTCGCATCAAGGAACCACGGTCCAAACACTCTCAAGTGAGTTCCTAAGCATAAACCACCATTTCACAAATGTCAAACATTGGAAATGCATAGTTTCCATGCCTCATGCTATAGGCCTAAACCATGGAGTTGGACCTCCTATAGTGTATATGTGATGGAGTAGCACTGGGTTCCAAAAGCCTTGTTGCGAGCCCAAGGATACTATGAGGGTAACACCTCAGTGTAGTTACCTAAACTCGTGAATGATATGTCTAATCCTCAATCCCAGGCCCCAAAAACCAAGCTCTAGTAACGTCAACCAAAATAGGGGAGGAGAATAACTAAAAGGGAGGGTGTTCAATCCTCGAGTGTTCAAATAGTCTATCAACCCAAAGCTCAACCACGAGTCCACAAATAGCCACTCATTAGCAAGCCCTTGTTTGAGGACTCTAAGATTATCAATTAAACTTCAAACTTCACAATCCAAGCCTACCACACCCATTGAGAATCTTCAAGTGGAAGCATCATGCATCAGCTTGTCCTATTCAACTAAACCCAAGCCACCAGCACACATTAAGCCACTATAACCACGATGATCCATTCTTGAAGTGGCATCCAATATGGCCATGGACACACGGGATGACTTGGCTACATGGATCTGATGACTGGATTCAAATTTCACACTATTTGCTAGAAGTTATGAATGGTTAGACCTAGGCCTACTTGAAAAACCTATAGTAAATGAGGTACGTTCCTTCTCGTGTTCTTGGAAAGAATATGAACTCATCTTTATTAAGATTTCCACTATTGCAATCAAGATAATTGGCAATGAAATCTCATGAGAAAAGTCTGTAAGCCAATGTTTGGTCACATCTTATTAGAAAAGTGAAATTTTCATGCCACCATAGGAGCTTTCTAAACTCTAACAACTCTTTGAATCTGAGTACAATTTCTTACACAAATCGTATGATTTGTGCCTTTCATGGGCTCAAGAGGGATACTAAATCATGACCAATGCATAGCAATGGTGTGCCATCAAGACTTCTAAGTGCAACCTAACCTATGTGGCCCTCCATCTCATTTAGAGTATTGGCCATAACTAGGAATCGTCCATTAGAAGACAATGTCATGCTTCACCCATGCTTGGATAAGATTCTAACAGAGGAGGAACTCCACATTGCAAGTCAGCTCAACTCAGGTACAACAAGGAAATCAGTCCATCTATACTTACAAGTATCATAAGTGTCAAGATTGTGGGAGAGAAGGAATGAGTCTCACTTGTAGCTTTCTTGCTTGCACAATGGGGAAATACACACAAAGGTGGAGGCTGAAAACAGTTTTCCTCTTCTTAGTTGTGTAAGCCAAAAAGAACTCAAGTACATAGAAATAGAAGAACCCTATATATGGGTCTCAAAACCAAATTCAACTAACTAAGGTGGCATACTAACTGAGCCACGAACTAGAGTAGATAAGGATAGCTGTCATCTAGCTATTATTCATGGGCAGTGTACCAACCGCATCTGCAAACGGACAAGTCAGTGACATAAATGCACAACGGTCACACTGGCATATCACGACTGGAGCTTGATATCTCAACACTCCCCCTCGAGCTCAATCCCAATTCCTAGACACCAAGTAGGTCTCTAACCTTGCGCAACTTCTCTGTGCCCAACGCTTTCGTAAATATGTCAGCTACCTGATCCTCTGTGCTGACATAAACTAGATTAATAAGACCTAGTAAACCCCTCTACCGCACATAGTGATAATGCACCTCAATGTGCTTTGTTCTAGCATGATAGACTGGGTTATTTGCCAAGTTTATACTGCTCATGTTGTCACAATAAATGACAATTGGCCCATCTGTAGGCTGATGCATATCATAAAGTAGCTTATGCAACCAAGCTACCTCGCATGCAGCCATTGCTGCACCCCTGTACTCAGCCTTTGTGCTCAACAAGGCAACTGTAGGCTGTTTCTTGCTGCTCCAAGTGACTGCAGCACTCCCAAAAGAGAACACATATCCACTGGTAGATAGTCTATCAGAAATACTACGAGCCCAATCAGCATGAGTGTATCCATACAACTGTATATGAACCCCAGTCTCATAAAGTAGTCCATACTGCAATGTGGACTTCACATACCTGAGTATGCATCTAGCCGCATCTAAATGCGGTTTCCTTGGAGCTTTCATAAACTGACTTACCAATCCAACAGCATAGCTCAAATCTGGCCTGGTAATAGTCATATAAATCAAACTTCCTACTATGCGTATGTACATAGTAGGGTCTTCCAGAAGCTCACCTGCATCTGCACTCAGCTTCACATTCTGCTCCAAAGGAACTGAAATAGGCTTACAGCCTGTCATCCCATATTTGGACAGCATGTCCAATCCATACTGCCTCTGTAAGAGCCATATCCCACTTGGTGATCTAATCACCTCAATGCCCAAGAAATAACACAGCTCTCCCAAATCCTTCATCTCAAACTTTTGCTTCAATAGCATTTTCACATGAAGGATATCTTCATCACTATCACATGTGATAATCAAATCATCAACATAAATGACAAGCAGTATAATACCTTTCTCTATTTTTCTCACATAAAGTGAGAAATTTGCCTTGGAAATCTGAAAGCCAATAGTGACAAGATACTGTCCTATCTTGTCAGACCATGCTCTAGGTGCTTGCTTCAATCCATACAATGCTTTCTTCAACATGCAAACAAACTCAGGATGAACAGCATGCACATAACCTGGTGGCTGCTCCATATATACCTCTTCTTGCAAATCACCATGCAAGAAGGCATTCTTTACATCCATCTGATGTAAAGACCATTCCTTTTATGCAGCCATAGCAATGACTGCTCTTACGGTTGCCATCCTTGCAATCAGACTGAATGTTTCTTCATAATCAATGCCATATGTTTGTGCATACCCCTTGACTACTAATCTTGCCTTGTATCTGTTCACAGAACCATCTGCATTGTGCTTCACCTTATAAACCCACTTACAACCAATTGCATTCTTACCTTTAGGCAAAGGTACCAATTCCCATGTAGCATTTGCTTCCAAGGCATCCATTTCTTTATCCATGGCTTTCTCCCATTTTCCTTTTCCCATGGTTTGCTCAAAAGAAGTGGGTTCTGGTTCCTGTATCACTTTGACCATATAGGCATAGTGAATGGTTGTAAATCCATCATATTTCAGCCTATCCACATGATACCTAGCCCTGGTAGACCTGCGCAAAGTAGGTTCACTCCCAGGTGCTCTCAAAACATCCATGGTCTTCCTTACTCCAGGTGTAACAATAGAAGGAATACCCAACTCATCATCAATGCTCTGTTCTGAGCCACTGGATTCACCATCCACATAAGAGTGACCTGCATTCACATCAAACATGGGCTGATCTACCTTCTCTTTTCCTTTTCGTGATACCTACATACCACTATCTGCATTGCTTTGAGAAGATTCTCCTGATCTCAATCTGCCTGTCCATGGCGAAGAATGTGAACCACTGCTAGAGGACGCTCCAGGCCCACTAATATTTTGTGACTGCTGCTGTGAATTTTGTGCAACATTACCATTTTGTGCATCTACATCATCAATCACATTTACTGGTTTATACCAACTACTCATCTCATCAAAAAACAACATCTCTGCTCACTGTAAACTTACGAGTAGAAGGGTTATAGCATCTATACCCTTTCTACTGCAGAGAGTAACCAATAAAGATGCACTTCTCAGCTTTTGGATCCAACTTGGATCTCAACTCATCTGGCACATGAATATAGGCAATGCAACCAAAAATTTTCAAATGAGAAATATCTGGTTTCCTACCAGTATACCTCTCCTCTAGAGTCATCCCATGTATTGCTGCAGTGGGAGTCCTATTCATTATGTAGACTGCTGTAGCAACTGCCTCAGCCCAATAAAAATCCGGTAGGTCTTTTTCATTGAGCATGGCACGAGATACCCCTCCAATATGCCTGTTTTTTCTTTCTGCAATTCCATTTTGTTGTGGGGTATGACTACATGAATATTGCTGCTTTATATCATGCTCCTGCAAGAACCTTGCAAACTCATTTGAGAGGTACTCTCCCCCTCCATCTGACCTTAGGCATTTTATTTGCAGGCCTATTTCTTTTTCAACCATAGCTTTAAGAGTTTTGAAATGCCCAAAAACTTCACTTTTATTTTTCATAAAATACACCCAAACTTTTTTGCTATAGTCATAAATAAAAGTGACAAAATAATGACAGCCTCCAAGAGATGTAGCTTTAGTAGTCCACACATCAGAGTGGATTAATTCCAATGGCTTCTTACTCTCTTGAACATGTCTAGGAAATGGTTTCCTTGCTTGTTTTCCAAATTGGCAGGCTTCACATACCTTATGCATTTCTGCAACCTTGAATTTAGGCAATCCTGCAACAATATTTTGGGCCTGCATTGATTTAAGTCGATGTACATTAACATGACCAATGTGTTTATGCCAGATATCAATATATGCAACTACACCGGTTCCATGCGCAAACATTGCTGCACTCAATTTAGACATGTCTGCATCCAACGTAAACATTCTGCCCTTCTTTTTTCCTTTTGCTATCAAGAGACCTTTATTTTTCATATCCTCAACAAAGCATCCATGAGGATTAAATCTAACCTGCAAGCTCTGCTCAACCATTTGACCAACAGAAACCAGATTCTTGGTGATATTCGGGACATGAAATACATCGAACAGGTATTTCTTTTTCCCGTCCTGCATAGACAAAGGAATTTTTCCAATCTGCACAATAGGATGTGTAGTATCATCACTAGTCTCCACAAATCCTGGTTTTTCCATTTTCCTTGCATCCTCCATCCATTCTGCATGACCTGTCATGTGGTTTGATGCACCTGAGTCAACATACCATACATCGTTGCTTTCTTCTGCACTTGTCACAGAATTGTTCATGTGCTGCACCATAAACAAATGCTCATTTCTGAATCACCCTGTCTACTAGAAGATGCATAATTCCCTTGTTGCAATTTTCCATTCATGATGTCATTCTGCTTTTCATAGCAGTCCTTAGCCATATGACCCATTTTACCACAGTAGTAGCATTCAACATTGCTATTTGCATTTTGGCCTCTTTGCCATCCACCACGACCTCTTTGGCTCCCCCTGCCTCTAGAGTTACTACGTCCTCCTCCATAAGACTGGTTTTCTTGAGTTTGCTGCATATTCTGATTTCTACCACGGCCTCCAGATCGGCCTCCTCTACCTCTACCTCTACCTCTACCTCTTCCAGTATTTGAGTAGAAGACAGCTTCTTTTGAAGTTCCTCCTGAAGAAGATGCACCACCATTTCTCTGCTCCTCAGAAATTAGAAGAGCAATCAACTCCTCAAAATCAAGAAATCTTTCATGGACGGAAATGGATGTTCGGAACTGTGCATAATCCTTTCCTAGACCATTCAAGGTCACAAAAACTAAATCATCATCTTCCACTGGCGACCCAATGGAAGCAAGTGCATCTGCAATCTTCTTCACCTTCATGTGGTAGTCATTGATGCTCATATTTTCTCTTTGCACATTATGCAACTCTTGCTTGAGCTGCATTTTCCTGGCTTGCGTATTTGTGCTATACATTTTTGACAAAGTATCCCATGCCTCCTTTGGCATACTTGCATCTTGAATATGCACAATCATAGAGTCTGAAATACTGATAGACAGCCAGTACATAACTTTCCTGGCTCTCTCATGCCATGCTTTAAATGCCTGCATTTGCTGCTGATTGGGAACATAAGGAAGAACTGGTTCTTCTTCATTTCCTGCAACAAATTCCCAATATCCTTTTCCCATAAGGAAATTCGTTATTCTAAACTTCCATGCTTGGAAGTTGTTCTTGTCAATCTTTTCAGTGACAATCTGTGAAAGAGAATCAGACGCCATTACAGAACACTGCAAAAAATTCTGTCACTGCAAAGAACACAACTTTAGCCTCACAAGGGCAAATCTGCAAAACTGACGAAAGTGGTATTTGACCACACAGTCACTTCCTAGTGACGATTTTGCATCAACAAGCAACAAGGATGATTCTGTAACTCCTAATGTCTCTGTGCACAAGCATATGATGCAATTTCTACAGTAACTTTTCACCGACCTGTAGAACAATGGTCGCACAGCATAAAATCGGGCCTTTTCCTAAGTGCGTGCAGAAAACTTCCGCCTCCAAAATAGGCCCCGAAATGGCCTCAAATAAAAAAAACAAGGTCACCTAGGGCTAAAGCCCTTTACCCGCAACATATACTGCCCTCTTGCTTCACTGCGAAGGGCATCTCAATCTGAGACAATGTACTCTTGCACTTTCCAGCTATGCTACCTGCAGAGACTTGCTGCCAAAATAGAAAAATGAAAGCAACACTAGTCCTCTTACCAGAACACCGCGAACTTGGCTTGCTTTCTTGAGCTCCTTACCACGAACAAGGCTCTGATACCATGTCAAGATTATGGGAGAGAAGGAAGGAGTCTCACTTGTAGCTTTCTTGCTTGCACAATGGGGGAATACACACAAAGGTGGAGGCTGAAAACAATTTTCCTCTTCTTAGTTGTGTAAGCCAAAAAGAACTCAAGTACATAGAAATAGAAGAACCCTATATATGGGTCTCAAAACCAAATTCAACTAACTAAGGTGGCATACTAACTGAGCCACAAACTAGAGTAGATAAGGATAGCTGTCATCTGGCTATTATTCATGGGCGGTGTACCAACCGCATCTGCAACTGACAAGTCGATGACATGAATGCACAATGGTCACCCTGGCATATCACGAGTGGAGCTCGATATCTCAACAATAAGTAGTGCACCTAGGGACCACCCTAGCCCTTCCCTCACTTCACATACTTACGACACCTTAAGGGCAGGACACACCTTGGGAGCTCCTGCTCAAACCTGTCTCCTTAAGTCACATCCACTGCACCTCCCTTTGTACATGAGCTGGGGTCCTCAAGTGTGGTACAATACCACAGGCTTGTGCCTAGGGTTCGACCCAACTCCTAGTTCCACTAGCACAGACATCATGCACTACATAGTGAGGCAAGCACACTCCTAGGTATTGCACTTCCTTTTCCTTTCGGGTACATTCGGCAATCCACCGATCAACCATCAACATCGAAGGCCCCCATCATCCACTCAATCCATCCTCAGCCTCCATAACCTCTCATCCATTTTGGTGTTCTTCTCCATCGCCAACCTCCCCGAAACCCCACCATCGACCCACAACATGGAAAACCTTCAACCGCGCAAGCCTTTACAAACAATTCTCTTGGAATTGACACTTAGCTAGGAGGGGTGTAGTGTTACACCTTTGAAAGTCCAAGATGGAATGGAAAAGCCTCAAAAAGTCAAAAATGGAAGATATCCCAAGGCAATAAAAAAATGAAAGAGAAAGGAAAGCTCATAATAATGCAAGAAAAGCTTCAATGTAAAAGGAAGCACACAATAACAAGTGTATCGAATATTCTAGCAAGGAAAGCACCGGGCGCATTGTAATTCATTTTGTAGAAGAGTGACAGGCTCCCTTCTATGTAATTTATAAATGTAGATGGGCATGGGTGAAGAAACCATGAAAATAGAAAGGAATAAGGAAAGAGGGCTTAGTCCCAAATACCCAGTAATGTAAAAATGGATGTATAAAGGGGGGAAAAGTGAATGAAGAGGATTATTCTTGTGTGGCCAAAACTAGCTCTCTTCTTCTCTTCTTCTTCTTGTTCTTACTTGCTTGAGCTTGTGCTTGAGGGAATGAGTGTGTGAGGGTGAGGGACCATGGTGGAGAAGCTCTCCTCTCCTCTCCTCTCCTCTCCTCTCCTCTCCTCTCCTCTCCTCTCTTCTCTTCTCTTCTCTTCTCTTCTCTTCTCTTCTCTTCTCTTCTCTTCTCTTCTCTTCTCTTCTCTTCTCTTCTCTTCTCTTCTCTTCTCTTCTCTCCTCTCCTCTCACACATGCAGTAATGAAGCATGGAACTTGGAGCATGAGGATCGAGCTTACTTGAGCTTGCACCTTGGTTCATGGAACTACCAAAGAGCTTGGGGGAGGAGGCAAATCAATTGAGCATGAAGGTAAGCTCAATATACTCGTAGTGTGAAAGTGCATACGGCTATGTGAGAGGTAGCCATTGCACTTGGCTTGAAATGCTTGAAGTAAAAGCAGTCCGTGGGTCTTGACAGTTGACAAAGAGCTCCCACAAGCATCACAAACATTGAAGATCTAGACACAGACATGGAAGAGGTTCTACCTATTGAGCAAGAGGAAAAAAATGTCAAATGACCTTGACATATTAAATTTGAAGCATGTAATCTTGTGGAAGAGGTCCAAAAAGACATTCCAATGTCCATTGAATCCTTGACCCTTGCTAATCTCCCCACCATTCCCATTCTCGAGAAGGTGTTCTGGATGCTTAATGATATAGAAAAATTCAGAGAGCTAAGGGAAGAATTTTTTATTAGAGTGACTGCAGAGTCTTGTTAGGAAAAAAGGGACATTACTGATGATTTCAAAGAGGAATTCCATAGATTAAACTGCAACACTTAAAATTTTATTCATGCAAATGATGCTCTAAAGTTCTATCTACAAAAGGCACTTGAGCACTCTCAAATACTTCCAATTGAAGAGGAGTTTTTGGAGACTCAATGGAAAATTGGAATTGAACATATGGGGAAAGACGTGGAGTGTAAGCTCATTGGAGAAACCTCACTAAGGTTCTTTAATTCTTTTGTAGTCACGGGATCACTTAGTTGTGGTTCCTTTTTTTCACTTGAAACAAACCTTTAGAGGCCTTTTCCACAAAGAGAGTTTAATACATGGAACTATCATGATGGGTATTTGTTCTTTTCTAGCTTCTCAATAATAGGATTTCCATTGTTCTCAACCATTATGACAAAACCAAGTATCAAATAACAAGTATTTTGTAACCTTCCATAGGATATGCACATCAATAAACCAAAAGCCTTTTTCATTGGCTAGTCATATATATAGTCTACAACCTATATGTAGATAAACCTTGTGTTTCCTTTCTGACAAACACCTCAAAACTTCTAGATTTGAAATTAGTGATATGTACATATGAGAATGATTGATACAACCGAGATTGCAATATGCCTTGAAACTATTGTCCATAACCTTGTAGAGCTAAAACAAAGCTCGAAATGGCCTTAGATGGTCAAAAAAAAATGCAAGGTTCTAAAGGGTTCATTTATAGAATAGAAACATTTTACTTGTACATCAAACCTCACAGCAATCTATTCTTCCTTGAATGCACCACCACTCATACATGCCTCACATGACAAGATTCAACATTGTCAGAGTATTAGAAGATTTCTAGTGTTACTCCTAACAATTGGATCTCTAAGTTAACTTCTAAAACTTCCACTCAAGATCCTTTCAACTTCTAATATCATTGTATATGACCTCACAAAGAAGTATGCTTGTCTAGTTATTTCAAATTCATAGGCTAGCAAAGATAATGTTGCTCTTTGTTAAGCATAATAGAGTAGATATCAGACACTTTATGTCTAGAAGTGTGTGATGTTTCGGCTTTCTCCCTTCTTGTAATTATGATTTGGAGAGTTAGACTCTTAAAAGTGAGATCTCAAATAAAATAATCCATATCTCCAACCCCAACATCTTTCGAGACTGATAAGGTTGTGAATATCTCTACACAAGAATTGTCATGTGCATAGCGGTTATGACAGAGTCTGGGACCAACCAAATGTGTTTAAAAATTAACCAAGTCAAGCAAGTCAAGGCTCGACTTGAGGGGAATCAAATTCTTAGAAAAGAAAAAGCTTGAAGTTATTCTTTTTAAAAGAAAAGCTTGTGAAGGAGAGGAGACATCGAAAGTTTGCACCACCCCCTCCCCTCCCTTTTTGGCAAATTGTTGCCATCATCTTCTCCCCTCTCAATTTGAAGAATTGAAGGACAGAGAAAAAGCCTGAGATCTCCCCCTTCAATCTCAACAAAAAGCTCCAGAAATCTTTCCCTTTTCTCAGTTTGGCAAGAGGCCCAAATTGAAGCAAGATTAGCTGATAGCTAGGTGAATCAGTCATAACATCTCTGGCAGCCTCTCTGAACCTCGAAGATCAAATTGCTAGCATTAGATTGCATCTCGAAAGCTTCTAGATAGCAGTATTGGCAAGATATCCTCCATAAATAACTCCTCTTCTTGGCTTCAACGTATGATACCCGCCCTTCAATTTAACTATAAATATGGGGCATGGGGAGCCAATGGCCATTAACATGAACCAAGAGAAGAGACTCTTCTCAAACCAAGAGAGAAGAGCAACAGGGAGAGAGGCAAGAGGAGAGCAAGAGAAGACATTCTTGTTTCTGAGACAAGGAAGATACCCCGTCATCGGCTCTCAAAATCGAATCCCATCTATTCTACCTTCACTCCCTGTAGAATTGAGACTCTACTCAATTTTCTCTCAATTCCTAATAATTGACATCTCCATCAATCCAATCGTGACGACCCAAAGCTCTATTGTCAAAGTCATCTCTACAATCTCTAATCAAAGATCATGGCCTCAAAGAAGAAAATTATTAAGGTTGCGGAACTGGGAGATGCTAATAATGTTGTGGGTGCTACCACTACAAACAGAATGGCGAGTACTGCCATTACAAACAAAGTTGCAAATACTAACAACAAACAAGTGATCATCATAAATCAACTAGGTCCCATATTTGATTATTATTTTAAATATAAAAGATAACTAATAGATGATCATTCCACAAGCTGGTAATGAAAAGCTACATCCGTAATAATAGAATTTCTTAAAAAATCTCCCGCATAGAAAATCCTAGATAAATTCTTAATCACAAATTCCAAGGAATAATTTGGCTTTACACTAGATGTACTAGGAATAGGTTATGCAAAGGAAATACTATACTACCCGAAAGAATTTATGATTTTTCTACATCAAATTATGATTTTTCTAAGAATGAGATTCAGGGACTAAGATTTTTGCAATAATATATATTGTAAGAAGTTAAAATTTTGATTTGTATTGAATTAACCAAACCTTTGATCGATAAATGCAAACACTAATTCTTTGAGAAATCTTGAGATGAAGTTATTGAGTACTCTCCATAGTAAAATATCCAAGAATATTAAATCTAGTAAATTACCACAAGACATTAACCCACAGAATTCCATTAAGAAAAATGAAAAAGATCATCATGGGATTTTGCTCTCAAAAATAGAAGTCTAGAAAAAAAAAATTATTGTTTAAATTTATCCTGGGCTAGATCCCAAGGGGAAGAGTAATCCGAGAACATTATTAGGAGATATTACCACTTACGCTAAATCTAGACCTGATATTGTTATGCTAGAAAAAGGGTTTGTCTTGGAAATAATTTCGTTCAAAATTTTATGTATAATTCATTTGAAGTAAGCTATTTTTGGTTGTAAATTAGGTTCTAATATTTCTTAAATTTTCAAGATAAAAGATGAATAATCAAGCACAAATCGTTGATTGAGGCAATATTCTGATGAGCATAGAATGCTGAGACTGAGACAGTGTTCTCTATTCTCTGATGGCGCCAAACCTCCCCAAGGTTAACGTATCTACTCCAAGGGTTTTTATTTTTGTGTTAGTGAGTATGGACCAATCGTGACGCAGAAGGTCATGTCATAGGGAATTCTAGTTAGCAGGAGGAGGTGAGGATACCAAGGGGCTCTGGTCACAAACTCCTTAGACTCTTATGAATTGTCAATTACCCTTCGAGCCTAGATAGTACTTTAGAAGCCCCAATACTAGTCTAGGAACTAAACTTAGTGAGAATAATATCTTCAAGTTGATGCTATGTCCAATCTCAGGACAAGAAACATTATAAAATATAATTTTCTTAAAGGAACCATCAAGAAAGGAATTGCTTTACACTAAATTTGTGTCATGAAATAAATACGTGTAATGAACCTATGTGAGCAGATAATCAAAGAATCTATTTTTATATGTCAAACCTAAAAGTGGTAGGTAATTAGGTAATTAAAAATACTCCATCGAGGGGAAGCGAGTGGATAGATTCTCGATCGGTCTAGGCCTATGGTTAGGTGCTCTCTGCTTATCGAGAGCTTTTCTCAAAAGGAAAATTTTATGTTCATATATAGGTAAATGAATGACCACTAGACATTAGGAAACCCAATTTGCATCATTTTAGGGGGGTGGAATGGGATTTTGCCTCATGGGCAGAAGGGTTGATGTGTCACACTCCCCTTTGTCTCTCATTCTCTTTGAGCCAAGGGCAATGCAAGTCTACTTCAGTTTGAGCAATCCTGTAAGAAGTGGGAACTTGAATTACTAATGGTAGCTAACCGTTAGGTGGCTTGACCAATAATAGGAATCTAAAACTCATGACAATCCTCTTGGGAAGGGCCAGAACTTCCACTGCGAGGTAAACTCAAGTGAGTCTAGATAGCAAACTCTAAAGTATTTCACGAAATCCCAGATAACATTGGTTTAGGATCCTTGATCTCCTACTAAGAACGTGCCAGTGAGGGAGTGGCTTGGGAAGGCACGTCACACTTGGTATCAGAGCGTACATTAATATAGAATACAATGCAAGTATAAAAACTAGTAAAGATTTGTAACTACGACATAAGATATAATTTCCTTAAGTTGTAAATTCTTCTCTTGTTAATATATGTTCTTGATTTTTGGTAGAAGGATAAACCTTGGTAATAGTTCTTAATTTTTTGAGTCATGTTTATGTCAACAATGCACTCATCTAGTTTCAGCTGCAAAAACCAGATGATGCAAATATTAGATCAGATATGCAATCCTCCACCCTTGTATTATGAAAGACGATGGATGTTAAGTGGAGGGTATTGTTACATTGATGCAAACTATCTTGCTTACCTCCAGAACAATTTAAAAAGGTTAAGATGGATGGAAACCCTTAAGGTTGCCAAGATTTATTTATTCTATGAGGCCAAAGTAAACTCAAACATGTTCACCAAAGGGGGATGAGTCAAATTAAATCGGTATATCTATGAGCAGGTCACAAAGATTATATCGACTGATCGAGTGATGGTTGTAGGTCGCTCCAATTGTCACAATTACCAAAAAGAAAAATTACTTGATCTTCTCCTAAAATGAAGATTTTTGGATCTCTATTCCCAAAACCCTAATTACTATGTATTGGATGTATCATAATGCCATGCCTAGGTTGCAGTTGGGAATCCTCTTCCAAGAATAATATAAGCCTCTAAGCTACTCGAATAATGTCTTCCCTTCCTCTTGACATAAGATTATTTTTGTTGTCCATCCGTTGTAATCAAAATTGGTTGTCACCTTAGCAACTGAGAATAATAAAGATATTAGCCATTTTGTTGATTTTTTTAAACTTTATGAAGTCTCGATTAGTTAAACCCTAGTGGAAATAGGGTTAACTAATAACAAATTATTTCAAGGTAACAAAGTCGAAAGAAATTCTCTGCATTTCAAGCCATGTATATATCTTCCTAGCATTTTATTAACCCTTAGATAAACAAGGTAGAAAATCCAAAAAATCTAAAGTAGAAGACAAGGCCAAGGCAAAAGTGAAACGGAAGACAAAGGCGCGCTAAGGAAAATATAGAAACACAAGAAGTGCAGAAAAGCCCTAAATCAAGGAGAAAGGTACACAAGAAAAAGTGCAAGTTAATACTTTTGTAAGAGAGCACAAGGCACATCATGATTTATTTTAAGAGCGTTGGGCTCTCACCCGTGCAAATTGTAAAGGTAGACGGGCCGTAGGAAGGAAGCTAGGAAGATAAGAGAACAATGGGAAAAATGGCCGAGGCTTCAGCCTGCATTTTATGTCTTAAGAGTTAGTAAGGGAATGAAAGAGCTCCTAATATCGTTTGACTCAAACTAAGGCTCAAACTCAAGAGATGATGGTAAGGCCATCTAAAACAGGGGATAAGGGGTTGACTGCCCAAAAGGGATTTAGGGTTTTGTATATAAAGTTGAAAAGTGAATGAGAAGCTCATTCTTGTGTGTGGCAAAAAGTAGCTCTCTTCTTCTTCTTCTTCTTCTTCTTCTTCTTCTTCTTCTTCTTCTTCTTCTTCTTGCTTGCTTGCTTTCTTGTTTGCTTGCTTGAGCTTGTGCTTGAGAGAAGGAGTGTGAGAGTGTGAGGAAGTAAGTGTGTGAGGGTGAGGGACTGTGATGGAGAAGCTCTCCATCTTCTCCTCTCTTCTTCTCTTCTCTTTTCTTCTCTTCTCTTCTTTTCTCTTCTCTTCTCTTGCTCATGACAATAGAGCTTGGAGCTTGGAGCTTGCTTGAAGCTTGCACTTGGATCGTGGAGCTACTAGAGTGCTCGGTAGAGAAGGCAACTCGATCAGGCATCAAGGTAAGCTCACTATACTCATAGGGATGGATAGCGGGTTAGCTATGTGAGAGGTAGCCATTAGTGCTTAGCTTGGAATTCTTAAAATAATAAGCGGTCCATGGATCTTGGCGGTTGAGCTTGCACACGTCTCAGTGAGAGTGTGAGGGAGTGAATGTGTGAGGGTGAGGGGCCGTGGTGGAGAAGCTCTCCATCTTCTTCTCTTCTCTTGCTCATAACAATGGATCTTGGAGCGTGGAGCTTGAGGATGGAGCTTCCTTGAAGCTTGCACTTAGATCGTGGAGCTACCAAAGTGCTTGGGAGAGAAGGAAACTTGATTGGGCATCAAGGTAAGCTCACTACACTCGTAGGGATGGATAGCGCGTCGGCTATGTGAGAGGTAGCCATTAGTGCTCGGCTTAGAATGCTTGAAACAATAAGCGGTCCGTGGGTCTTGGCGGTTAAGCTTGCGCATGCCTCCACATTTTGGTTTTTTGTTGCTGAGACTAACAGATTCAAGCCTTGAGTGCTTGCGTGCTCCGAATTGAGCATTGAAGTAGGGTTTTTCCTGAACCGGTGCTTGAGGTAGATCGATAGGAAGTGAGGGAGTTTGAAGAGATATTTGATCTCCTTAGCAAGTAAGTTTTTGGTTTTTTGGATTTGGGAAAGCATGTTAGAGTAGCGTAAGTATTTTCTTTGTGATTTGCATGCATTAGGATAGGAAAAAACAAAGAAAAAAAGAAAAAGAAAAATAAGAATTACGGTTTCTACTATCATAATAGGGCAAGAGGGTTTGATTTGTTTGTCGATTTCTATTTTGTAGTTGATTTGCTATTCCAAGTATACGCAATCTTTCATTAGGGTCTATTCTTACATTCTGGAAGTTTGTGCAACCCCTCATGACCAAAATCGTTAGAATTGAGTGACTTCATCATCCCTCAAAACTCATCTGCAAGAATCAGACACTGTTACCAAAGTCTGATTTCCAGAATCGATCTAATTTCCAAAATCGAAGAGTCTGATTTTTGGACTCAGACCAACCCATCCTATCCGATGGGACATAACCTGTCCAATTTTGAAAATCCGACATCCCATAATCAAACATCCAATTCCCAGAATCGAACTCTTAGAATCGGACGAGATACAAAAATCAGACACAAAAATCAGACCATCTAGAATCGAACACTTGTCAAATCAGACACACAAAAATTGAACCACCAAAATCGAACCAAACCCATAATCAGACCACTTTGACTTGGACCCTCCAATTGGCCGATCGGACCAACCCAAAATTGAACGTCCAATTCTGATAATCGAACTCCTGAGAATTGGACCTCTGAGAATCGGACAAAAAACTGTCAAAATCGAATAGGTGAATAGAATATAGATTTGACACATCTAACCCCTGAAACTGACCCAAAGACCATATAGATCCGAAAACACATCATAGATCTATCACCGAGCTGAAATATAGAGCAAGTAGTTCAAAACTTGGCTACGAACAGTCCTTCAAATGGCACATGGTGTTTAGCGTAACAGCTTTGCCCCCTCGGCACCTCCCCCAAGTAGGTTGGAGAGAAAATGTGCATTGTGACAGGTCCTCCAAATTAGATCCTAGTGTAGTAATGGCTCTGTACAAGTATAGATTCTCACTTACAAAATAGTAACCAAAATCCCATACCCGAACAAAGATAAACAGAGACCCTAGCACCTCAATGGGCCAATCTAGCCAACAAGGGCAAAAAAGGCCACACTACAAAAACATGTATAGGTTGCATTCAGACTACATCTAGTCAAAGCAGAATGCAACAACATCAAGCTACAATTGCGAGGATGACTAGACATGACAATCTTGACTATAGATGCACCTTGAATGGCATTGCACAGATGACCCAAGACATCAGTGGATAATCCACATCTGGTTGTGCAGTTGGGGACTCAAAGGCATGCACCGCCTACTTATCTTAGGGTCAAACGCACTGCAAAAAGAGAGAATTGTGTTGATGCTCTCTTCAATGAAGGAGTTGATTTTAATATCTTGACCTATGAAGCATGGATCCTACTAGGCCAACCAGAACTCACACCAACTGATGCAACTCTTAATCCTTATGGGGGACACCCACAAGCACTTATAGGGAAGTGCAAAATCCTTGTAACTATTGAGACTAAAAGCTTGCCTATCCTATTCCATGTTCCTCCAAATAGTGCTAATTGTGAAAAGGAAACCCTCCTAGGAGAACCCTTCAAAAGAGCGATGAAGTGTGAGGCCAACTACATAGTGCAAAGGATACACTTGACACTACCAAGTGTGAGGATAATCACAACCTTTAGTAAGGGTGACCTCATCAAACCTTGAGGGAAAGACAAGGAGCATTATAACATACCAAGTAAGCCTAGTGATGAGAGCAAGGACTTGTTGAAAGAGTTGATACAAGTGCATGTTGAACAGAGAGAACTAGTGAGCGAGGCTATGCTTGAAACAAGAAGGTCAGGAGACAATGCCAAGGACAGGCTTTGGACTTACAAATATTGTAGAAGACCACAAAAGAATCCCAAGCCTTACAAACTAAGGTATCGATGGAGAGCTAACACAGTTCCGCGATGGATATCCAAAGCGTTACAATGTGCTCAAGGGTATTATGTAGGTAATCGATGGATCTGGGTGCCAAAACCCCCTGCTAAACCACCTCTGTTAGCTAAAGGCTAGATTGTATCAAAAGCAAAGACAGTGACTAAGCCCCTCACAATTGAAATCAAGAAACCAAACATGATTTCTTGAAAGGTAGATCCGCAGCCTAGCATGCTTAACAAGCAGATATCAGATGTAACTTTCAAGCGTACACAAAGACCACTAGTGCCCAAGGAGCCTTTGACCTCCCAAGAGGATGATGAGCACCATAGGAGCAATGTTGCTCATGATAAGCCTGATTGCTCAACAAAGAAAATGGCAGAATCGTCAAACAACAACGAGCAAATATTCTAGAAAGTGCCTAAGAGTCCTAAACCTCCTACACCCCCTTTCCCTAGATAGACACAGGAAGCACAACAACAGTCGTCAAGTGTAGCTACTCAATCCCAATCTCTATCTCCATCTGAGCTTCCAAATGTCCAAGATATGGGACTATGACACCACCCTTAGCTCTTAGCCTAAGGATATGCCTGTGCAATCCATTGTGGCTAGCTCAATTGATGCTCAATCTACACAAGTGAATGCTCAAAGGGAAACCAAAGACACGACCACTTCCAATATGCCTAAGGAGTCAACACTGCAGAGTCGACTAATAGTAGTCGACAGTCCATAAAACTAGCTGCTACTACTTCCAATCAAGAATCACAGTAGTCACAATCTTTGGCCGTGACAATGCCCCTTGTGGAATGTGTCCTTAGCAAATCACATGTGAAAGATGTGTCACAACCAACATCCTCGGCACCTTTGGCACTTCCGAAGCATCTAAAACCTAGGCTTGAGTAAAAATCTCTCAAAGATTTGGCCAAGGAGATGGTGCATCTCACCAATGAACCAAAAATGAAGTGCATGATGAAGCTTGATCACAAGCTGACAGCCATTATACGTGAGTACATCCATGTGGACATGGGAAGGTCAACACCAAAGCACATGAAGCTCATAGCCATTGGGATGAGAAACAACATGTTTGCTCCCGTTATATAGCTATTGCTAAAGAAGTCATAAAGGACATCCCAAAGGCCACAACTAGAGAATTGTGCTTGATACCCTCACTCTATACTACTCAATGTGAGACAAACAAGGAAAAGCTTAAAGCAATCAAATGAAAAGGAAAAGAACAAGGCAACTTTGTGTAGAAATGGTACTCCAACTAGAGTTTGGCACCCACAATTGGCCACCAATTAACGACACTCATTGAGAAAAGGAAAGCCCTTTGGACATCAAGACATGATCCCACTATGTTGGCCCGACCTCATTAAAAGTGTTGGCAATGGTCCATGAGGTCCAGCTTTCTACCACTGTCCAAAAGTATCCCTTGTACGATAAACTGCTTCTAGAAGAAGATCTACACATGGCTAGCAGGCTAGGAGTAGGGAGCATGGTTCTTGATGATAGTGCATACGTCTTTTGCCTCACTCAAGACTGTAATCCTAGATCTCTATGCTTTCCATCAATACAACCCTAACTTCTTCAGTTGATTCTATTCAAGCCTACATGATAAGAACCCTAAACCATCTCTTGGCTCTACACTAGAGTCACCCAAACCTCCAGAGAAAGAGGAAAAAATCTCTAAACACAACACCCGCTCTGATAAGAAGCAATGGAGGCATGTTCCAATGGGTAAGGACAAGAGTCTAGAGCAAATGCCCGACCACGAGCAACTGGCAATTCAATTATTGAGGAGATTAAAAAAGGGGAATAGCTGTCAATAGAAGCCGCGGTCCACGAAGAAGGGCATAACTCTAAATCATATCAACAAAAGAAAGAACGAGTGCAGGAACCAAGCCCCCTCCATGGCTATAACAAGTACAGTTAGAAGAGAAAAGGGCTCTATGCAAAGCCATTCATTCCTTGGTAAATCTCTTAAGCCCCCTCAGAATGTAACTATTGTAGAGCATCAGGATGATGTCTAGCATGCCCCCTCCCAATGCGTCTCCAAAAAAAAAACAAACAAAAAAATAAAGATCCACACAAAGAAAAAGGAAATGAACAATGAGCTTTTCCATGTATATCAAAGTGCCACAAACACTACACCTAGGGGTCCTTAGGTTATGCATGTCTGTGGCCTTGGTTAGTCGGCTCCATATCCCCCTAGCCCTTCCTGTCCCCCCACTTTACACTCAGGGCATATCAAGGGAAAGAAACACCTAGGGAGTTTGTTCTCACCTATGGTTAGATCTGTCTCCCTAAGTGACACCCACAACACCTCTCATGTACTCAAACTGGGTCCTCAAGTGTGGGACAACACCACAAGATTCCCTAAGGTTTGGACCCAACTCCCAGTTTCACTAACATGAACACCATGCAATACTGCACAGTGAGGTAGACCCGCCCCAAGGTAGTGCGCTCCCTTTTTCTATTCTCAGGTATACTCAACAATGGTGATCAACCATCGACATTGAAGGCCCCCACTACCCGATCAAATCTAATCTCGACCTCCGCAATCTAATCTTGGTGTCAATGAGCTCAGTTATACTATATCATGTTGTCAAAATCACAAATGATGACTCAAGAAGCCTTCAAGTGTATTATCCTCAACAACGATAATTTTTTCCACCCCATTGAATCCTTGTTTCATCCATGCATTGCTAAAAGAAACCAGACCATCAGTCTTCTACCTACATAATATCTATGCTAGTGCACTCACATAATATCTACACCACAATCTATGCATAGTTTGGGTCCTCAAGTGTAGGACAATACTCTCAGCTCATCGACCTGTCTCCCAAACTAACAAACTATGTCTTGTGCACGATAAGAAGACTACACTACCCCCAGGGAGAGACCACATATGAGAGTTTTTCAATTGTAGGTATTGAAGACTCCAACGAAAGTGTCGTCAACCCTTCATCAACACTCAACTCTGAATTCTTATCCTTTATCATCATGCAAGCCCACCAAAGAGTAGTCACACGTAGAATCCCTAGAACACCAACACCTGTGCTAGCCATCAGTGCAATTCCCAACAAAGAATAGCCCTATCACCAACTCCAACAACCCTACCACTAGCCAACCAAATGTGCCTCCAACAACCTTCATCTGTACCACCACCAAAACTCCTCCACGGCAAACCACAGATGTCCCTACCACCCACATATTCGATGCATGCCAAAGCCTACTACCTAATGACGGTGAGTGCCATGGGACTGGCACTCATCTAGGAGGGGGGAATGAATAAGCTGGAAAATTTGGAAAATCTAAAGCAAAAGACAAGGCCAAGGCAAAAGTTAAACGAAAGACAAAGGCACACTAAGAAAAATATGGAAACACAAGAAGTGTAGAAAGGTCATAAATCAAGGAGAAAGCCACACAAGAAAAAGCGCAATTCAATACTTTTGTAAAAGAGTGCAAGGTGCAACATGATTTATTTTAAGAGCATCAAGCTCTCATGTAAATTGTAAAGGTAGATGGGCAGTAGGAAGAAAGCTATAAAGATAGGAGGACAATGGGAAAAAGGGCCTAGGCCATGGCCAACCATGTAAAAAAGGGGATAACCTAGCCATTAGCGCTCGACTTGGAACACTTGAAACAATAAGCGGTCCGTGGGTCTTAGCGGTTGAGCTTACGCATGCCTCTACACATTTTTTGGATTATGAATGGCAAATTAATTCTATAACTATCTTATATGAATGTACAGTCCTTATCTCCTATCCAGAATGGCCATATAGGACATATTGATACGTTGAGGCTAATCGCCCCCACTATATCAAGATCGACCTTGGGTGAATCCAATGGATGGAGAACTCAAAAGTGTGTTGAACTATCTCTCCTTGATGACCTTGAAAAGCATTCCATTCTTCATATTAATAAACAACTAGATCACCGAAATCATTATGTATGTAAAGAACCAACTAAGTTTGTCCCGATCAATAGAATTGCTATTCAAGAGAGTAACCCTCGTCATAACTTCTGCAAAGAAGGGTAAGTAGACCTTCCCACTAATTATAGAAATACAAATATATACATTGCAACTCCAGTTGTGCTAAGTTACCCAAGACCCATGGTTAAGTAGAAATATAGAAATACTTTTTAGCTGAAATTAAAACTCTATTTTAATGTATAAACCCTGATCATTATCAGGAAGACTAAATAGTACATACTTCCCTTCCTAAATTAATGAGATAAAGTAAGCAAGTTAACATCTATTTTTTTAATATTATTACCAGAGAAAATTTGATCATGAAAATAATTTAAATTCCTAGGATATTACCTTGAACCTCAATATCACAGAAGCTCAAGAGAAGAAATTTCTTCTCAAGGGGTACAAACCACTAGAATTCGATGGTAAATGAAAGGATATTCCAACTAAGGCAGAAACATGGATAGAATCCATGGAAGATTATTTCATTGCTACAAGGACTGCAGTGTCGAATCAAGCAATGATCATGAAACTAAAACTAAGAGGAGATGCATGTCTTTGGTGGAAACAGTGGTGCAAGGACAAAGGAATGTTTGAAACTGCTATCACATGTGACAAGATTAGATGTTGTGCATGGGAGATACCTTCCACACACATATCAAGCCTAGAAGATGAATGAATTTATCAACTTAAAACAGTTAAGCCTAAGCCTAGAAGCTTACTACTCCAAATTCGTAACATTTCTAAAATATGCACATATGATGGATATTTCACAACAAGTATCCAAATTTTGCAATGGTCTAAATCCACCCCTAGATATGCATCTTGAGTCAATGAGACCATCACATTTACGGGATGCATTGAATTGAGTGGCCCCAATAGTTCAAGAGATGGAACATAGGCCAAGAAATGCTAAATTTTGGAACAAATACCATCAGAATAAGGGCAAATTCCAAGGATATGCAAAAAGAGCCGAAGGACAGTATCAGCCAAATAGGATAAAGAGAGCCAAGTCAAAATGTAGTAGAAACTTTATACCCACAGGAAAAGACAATGAGACTCCAAGGTGCTTTTATTGCAAGAAACAGGACATTTCAAGAAGTAGTGCCCAAAGCTTAGCACAAACAACTACCAAGGGCAGTTTTGAGGGCAAAATCAAGCTGCCAAGCGCAAATTTACTGGAGTAAACATGAAAGAGATTAGTAATGATAAAGATTTCATGATGGAAACTGATATGGAAAGAGCAAGAGTGCACACCACTCTCAATAAGAAGGATCCAAATCGACAATTCTTGATGATCCAAACACTAGCAAATTATCAAGGTAAACCCTTTCGAATTTTAATTGATTATGGCAGTGCCCATTCTTTTATATCACCAAGATGTGCAAAAAAGGTAGGCATAAACACTACTCCTACACCTAGATTGCTTGTGGAGTTAGCAAATGGTAAAGAAGTTATTTCAACAAAACAAACTAGCAAGGTAGAATTTAGCTTGGGTAGCACTTCTTCCAAAATGAGTTCCCAGATTATGAACATTGGGGCTTATGAATGCTTGCTAGGTAGGGATTGGTTCATTCCAAATAATGCCCATATCCATTGCGGAAAGGGTTAAATTACATTTCAAAACTTAGAAGGAGAACAAGTAACCACTCAGGGAGAAGTAGGAAAACCTAAGGTTCAGAGTTGGCTAAAGCTTCCCGAATAGTGAAAGGACTAAAGAAAGGATTACCCACCTATCTAATTAAGCTCAACAAGGCCGAGCAAGATAATGAAGCCAAGGACTAACCATCTTGGCTAAAAGATTATGCGAATGTTTTTCTAGAAGACATGGCAGGGCTTCCTTTGATGACAAGAGAGGTAGATCACGAGGTCCACTCATTCTAGGCCTTACTCCTGTAGCCAAGCGACCCTACTAGATGTCAATTTTCTAAATCCATTGAGGTAAAAGAACAACTCAAATAGCTATTAGACCAAGGATACATCTCGGTCAAGTAATTTACCATGGGGAGCCTCAGTACTATTTCAAAAAAAGAAAGACGAAACACTACCTTTGCATTGATTATTGTGGATTGAACCAAGTGACAGTGAAAAATAAATATCAAATCCCCAAGATAGACAAATTGCTTGATCAACTCCAAGGAGTAAAGATTTTTTCAAAGATCGACCAGGCTACTATCAAATAATAATTAAGGAGGAAGATATCCTTAAGACTACCTTTAACACAAGATACGATCACTATGAATTTATTGTGATGTCATTTGGATTAACAAATGCTCCTGCCACCTTCAATAGTTTGATGCAAGACATTTCCAGACCCTATCTTGACAATTTTGTCCTTGTTTTCTTTGATGATATCTTAGTATATTCCAAGATTGAAGAAAAGCTATGAATAGTTCTTGAAACAATGAGAACCCACAAGCTGTATGCTAAAAAGAAGAAATGTGATTTCTTCAAAAAGTAAATTAAATATCTAGGGTTCATAGTGTCAGCAGATGGCATTTCAATGGATCTAGTCAAGGTCAAAGACGTACAAGATTGGACACCCCCAACAAAAGTCAAAGAAATGCGAAGCTTTCTAAGGCTAATAGGTTGGTATAGAGTCTTCATTAAAGACTATGCCTCAATCATTGCACCTCTCACTAACCTTCTCACGAAGTAGGTCTCCCTTATATAGATATCCACCAAACAATCCAACTTTGAAAAGCTTAAGCATAGTTTGGTAATCGCCTCTATTTTAAGACTATTTGACCTAAGCAAGGAGTTCGAAGTCATAACTGATGTAAGCTCTCTTGCATTGGGATGCATGCTTATGTAAGAAGGACATCCAATAACCTATGCTTCAAGGAAATTAAAGTTCCATGAAAGAGATTATGCCACACATGATCAAGGATTACTTGATGTAATTCATGCCTTCAAATTATGGAGACATTATCTACTTGCTAACAAGTTTTCATTAGTTACTAATCACAAAAGCCTAAAGTCGATATACACTCAGTAGCCAGACCTCAACATGAGGCAATGCCGATTGATCGATATTTCGCAGGAATTTAATTTTGAAGTCAAGTGTAGGATAGGCAAAGAGAATGTGGTTGTGGATGACCTAATCCATAAATCATTGCTTAATACTCTAATCCTAGAGGAACCCTCTAAGGCAAAGACTCTTACTACAATGATTTCAATACGCAGTAGCCCTATCATAGAAATGGCTAAAGAGAAAGTAGTGAAGGATCCAAGCTATCAAAGAATGCTAAGAGAAATATCCATTAACAATACAAGTCCAAAACTCAAGTCTAAGTATCAAGATTTTTCCATAAACGAGAAGCTTATCTATTTCAAGACAAGACTATGTATTCCTACAAGCTAGGAACTCAAGAAGAAAATACTCTAGGAAGCTCATGATTCTCCATTTTCAGGTCATCTTGGATATGCTAAGACTCTTAATATAGTCAGAAAAAGCTTCTACTAGGAGAGACTCAAGGGTGATATACTTAAGTATGTTATCGAATGCCTAAACGAATCACAAGAGCCTAAAGTGGATTTTCGCTCAGCCAGACCTCAACATGAAGCAATGCCGATGAATCAAGATTTTGCAAGAATTTAATTTTGAAATCAAGTATAGGCCCAGGTAAATAGAATGTGGTTGTGGATGCCCTAAGCTGTAAATCATTTCTTAATACTCTAATCCTAGAGGAACCCTCTAAGGCAAAGACTCTTGCTACAATGATTTCAATGCCCAATAACCCTATCATAGAAATGGCTAAAGAAGAAGCAGTGAAGGATCCCAGCTATCAGACAATGCTATGAGAAATTTCCATTAACGATACAAGTCCAAAAATCAAGTCTAAGGATCAAGATTTTTCCATAAATGAGGAGCTTGTCTATTTCAAGACAAGACTACGAGTTCCTACAAGCCAAGAACTCAAGAAGAAAATACTCTGGGAAGCTCATGATTCTCCATTTTCAGGTCATCTTGGATATGCTAAAACTCTTAATATAGTTAGAAAAAGCTTCTACTAGGAGAGACTCAAGGGTGATATTGTGGGCTAAGTTTGCCTAATCTCTCTCTAGGGGAATTCAAGAAGCTAAGTCCTAGATATTGTGGGCCATATAAGGTGCTAAAGTGTCCAGGGGACATCAAGAAGCTAAGTTTGCCTAAAGAAAAGTTCATTATCTCTCTCTAGGGGAATTCAAGAAGCTAAGTCCTAGATATTGTGGGCCATATAAGGTGCTAAAGTGTTTAGGACCTAATGCTTACAAGTTGCAACTCCCTGATGTTAGGGGTAAAGGTACTTCTGCCTAGCCGCTCGTGTATTACTACATTGACAGTACCCACCACTACACACTGCAGGTGGCGAGCACTCGTCATCGTCACTTTATTCTTTATTCTTTTAGTGAAGTTTAAATAAAGGAAGGGCCGATCACACATTGTGACTGTGGGAGTTCCCATTTTGTGACTCTCTCTTTATTGCTCTTGCTCTCCCACCATAGCTCTTCCAAGCAAGCTTCGATCCTTCTCACCTTTCAATTGGTATCGGAGCATGATTTCTTGAGCATTCAAGCTTGGTTTGTGACTCCTTCAGCTTCCTAGTGATTACCTACACTCATTGGATCTCCTTCCCGGTAGCCATAGCCAACTCTCTTGAGCTCCCGTCACTCCCCAAATTCTCGACCACCTACCCAGCCCATTTGGGCACCCTCAGAGCATTCCTTAGGTATTGAAGCATTCTTTTGAGTATTTATTTCAGATTGCAAGGTACAGAACACCATATTGGGGAATATGGGAATTTTCCATAAGTTTGGGATATGTGGTCAAATCTTTGGATTTGTCACAACTTAAACACTATAACTCCAAATTGAGTGCTCTATAGCTCAATAGATTCCATTTTTAAAGCACTTTCTAATGATAGGTCACATCATATGGCTTTGAGAAGCTTATGGGCATTTTGTCTAGGTGCCACCTTTTTATTATTCAAAAAATGGGAATTGGGAGATTCCCAAACTCATTAAAATTGTGTTACAGTAGGAACTGCAAAAAAAATTCTTTTTTTTACTTCAACCCTCCCTTGGCACTCATTAGCAGCCTCATTTGGGCACTATACACTTGGTTTATGCTTGGCATTTGATCCTGAGCCTTGGCATTGAGCATTGATGTGATTTATTTCAGGTTTGGGACTATTATACACAGTTTACATGCAGCCCACATCAGTGCTACATTAGCATTTTATGTCTAGATCACTTTGGCATTGACATTTGATGCTCGATTGGTCCCAGATGCCCCTCAAATGCTAAGGGAGTGTATGCTATGATGTGAGATTCTTTTGGGGCTGAAGTTACTTAGCCATTGACTATTTTACATAGTCCATAGGTAGCCCACCGAAACAGGGCAGCCCCCTGTCATTACACTTTATACTTATGCTACATGATCATTTGATGCCCGATTATGTCCGGTTGATCCCCGAATATTTGGGGAATGTATGCCTATTTATTGGCCATCATTTGGAGCTGATTTAGTAGCCTGAAATACTTAGTTTTACATAGTAAATCACTATTGAAGCTTATTTGGTCACGTTATGCTATGCCTGCTGGTCACAAGTGCTTTCCGGGTGTTTCATATGACTGTTGGGATGCCAATGAAGGTTGGCAAATGCTTTGGATGGTTCCAAAATGTATTTTGAGCCTTTTTTGAGCTTTGTATTGTGACAAAGGTTATACCTATGGTCTATGTATGACCCGTTGGTACATGCTTGATGCTTATGTTACCTACACATGCTAGTTACATTCTTTAGACTTGAATGCTACTAGAACTTCATTTTGGATATTTTGGAGCTTATTTTGGTCCTACTTTGGCTCGTCATAGAGATTTATTGGGATTTTCTTCATGACATTGGATGCGATCATTGGATATTTGATTGCTCATATGCTCTACATGCTTTGTTTGAGCTTATTTGCATGACACTTATAGCTTTTGTGCCAGTGGGAGCATCTTTGTATACTTATCACACATTGAGCAGCAGTGCGGGTTATGCATATTGAGCTTTTGGATACTTGAGACTTGGATATCCTCATGGATGATGTATGTTTGATATACCTTGGTCCATGTAGATATACTTGGGCTAATTCGGCTTTGTATTCACTAAGTAGACACCAACTTGTGTTAGGTCTTGGCAGTGGTATGTACATTTTACCCTATTGATTCGGGGGTGTACTAACTTTACTGATGGACTTTGTCTAGCATGCTAAGGTGTTGGCTCATGTCACTTTGACTATTACATGCTTGTTGATACCCACTTGATGTTGTTTTTGCATTGATAATTGGTGATTGACTTTGAATATTGGGTTTTGCCTACTGATAGCTCTCATTGTACATTGCTGTCATAAATTACAGCAAGCAATATATCCAGACTGTGATGTATTTTTCATGTTGAATCATCCTAGTTTTATGTACTTTTGATGGTACTTAGTGGGAAGCATCATTAAATAATCATTTCTTGCCATTTTGCCTTGGTTTTGGTGGTTTTTTGGTCATTTTCTACAATTTACAACAAGGAGTTTTGAACAATCTGCACTGTTTTAGCTTGCAGTATGGCAGATTCTTCCACTAACAGTGCTATCTTCAACATCACTAAGCTTGATGGTACGAACTATGCCTATTGGAAGAGCTAAGTTTAGCAAGTATTGGTACAGAAATCGTAGATAAAGCCACTAAGGATGCATGGCGAGCAACGTCAAACTATGACTGATGATGACGAATGGGATGAGCTTGATGAGTAATGCAAGCCCTCATCTTGTCTCTCACTAAACAGATGCATTACAATGTGGTTGAGGAAGCACAGAGTACTTGGAAACTTTGGGATAAAATCAAGAATCTCTATGACAAGAAAAGTCCAACAAGTTAGATGTATTGGCTAAAGCAACTTATGGATATGCGCATGAAGGAGAATATGACGATCTCTGCGCATTTGAGCCAGTTCCATGCCATTCTCAAGAACTTGACTTTGTAGGACATTACCTTCAATGATGAGGTTACTCCATTGTTGTTGCTTGGGATTCTGAGTGAGTCATAAGGTATATTTTGCACTGTCTTATGTGCTCCTACTACTATTTTGAACTTGTCTGATGTAGAGAGTGCTCTTCTGCAAGAAGAGATCAACCGTAAGAACTTGGACGCCTCTTATTTGTCGCATTCTTTGATTGTTAGAGGCAGAGATGGTAAGAATGACCGTGGGTATGGACGTGGTAAAGACTCGCAGAAGTCTAGGTCTAAGCTGTGTGGTAACTCGAATAGCAAGTCTCGTGGGAGAAATGCTAATGTGACATGTCATCATTGCATCAAGAAGGGTCATATACGCCCACATTGTCATGAGTTGCGCAATGAGAAGTGCAAAGATAAGGGGAAATACAAAGTACAGGAAAAGTCCTCTGATTGTAGTATGGTACCTATGAAATCCAGTGTAAAAATAGAGGAGATAAATGTCATGTAGATTGATGACTCCGATGGGGAGTACATACTTGCATCTAGTTCTTGTGATGTTATGCCATTGACCAAGGTTCACTCTATGTATGCGCAGTGCTCGCCTTTGGATTCTAGTGCTTTATTTCATGTTACACCTTGCCGTGAGTGGTTTCACTCCTACCGCACTGTCCCTGGCTCAGTTCGCTTGGGTGATAACATGTCACTTGCTATTGTTGGCGTTGGGGATATACCACTGTAGTTCTCTACTCGAAGTACTTTTATGTTACAAGATGTATGTCATGTACTTGTGCTTACATACAATCTTATGCCTGCAGGGCAGCTTGATGATGCTAGGTTTCATGTATCTTTTGGGGATTCTGCCTGGAAGATCACCCGTGTGGCAGACTTGTGCTTGCTAGATGTGCCAAGGCCGGTAGCCTCTATCCTCTTGTAGTTGATGGATCCTCTGTTGATCATGTTTTCTCAGTGGGCTCCATCCCACATGTATCTCTTTGGCATGCCCATTTAGGCCATATGTCCTTAAAGGAAATGAAAATGCTTTCAGGTTTGCAATACTTACCGCCCCTTGACTATGCATGTTTTGATTCATGTGAGCATTGTCTTTATGGCAGACAGACTAGGAATATGCATAAGTCTAGTAGGACACGCATGAGTGAGCCCTCAGCATTGCTGCATTTGGATGTCTGTGGGCCCATGCCCTATTAGTCTATGGGTGGTGCAAAGTATTTCATGATGTTTATTGATGCTTTTTCGTGTAAAGTCTGGGCTTATCCCATTAAGCTTAAATTAGATGTCATGGCTGTGTTTCAGAGATGGCTTGCATTGGTTGAGAACCAGATGGGGCATAGGCTAAAATTCCTTAGGATTGACAATGGGGAAGAATGTGTCACGTGCCTTTGAGAAGCTATGTGATGAGAGGGGTATTAAGCATCAATTGACCGCCCCCTATACCCCACCCCAGAATGGTTTGGCTAAGTGAATGAATAGAACCATCCAGGAGGTGTACGCAATATTCTTAGCCATGCAAGCCTACCACAGAGCTTTTGGGCTAAGGCAGCTAATGCAACTATGCATATCATAAATAGATCACCTTCCAGTGGTTTGGATTTTCAGGTTATAGAGGATGTATGGACTGGGAAACCTTTGTCTTATGCACATCTATGTGTCTTTGGATGTGAGGTACTCTGCCATGTGCCCAAGTGTAGTAAGTTAGATCCTAAGAGTGTCAAATGCATTTTCATTGTCTATGGAGATGCAAGAGAGATGGGTTACCGTCTATGGGATCCGCAGGTGCAAAAAGTTTTCTGCAGCCATGATGTATTCTTCCATAAAGACAAGATGCATAAGCAACCTGAGAAGGTGGTAGAGATATGCAAGGTTATATTCCAGGAGGAGCCACATGCTCCCACATGCTCTTACACAGTGGGACAACCTACAGCAACATTTGGTACACCTGGTCATGGTATTGGACAGGCTGTAGAGCCTGCAATGAGACGTTCTACTAGAGATAGGCGTCTGCCTGATAGATTTGAGCCCTCGATGCATTATGCCTTGGTTATAGATGCTATGATGAGGCTATGCGCAAGGGTGACAGTCACTCCTAGGAGAGGGCTATGCAATCTAAGATGGAATCCTTTCACAAGAATATGACTTGGGATTTGGTTGCATTGCCTAAGGGCAAGAAGACTTTGCCGTGCAAATGGGTGTACAAGCTGAAAAGTACTGTTGGAAACCCTAAGCCGGCTTATAAGGCAAGACTTGTTGCTAATGGTTTTAAACATGAGCATGGAGCTGACTTTGATGAAGTCTTTTCTCCTGTGGTCAAGATGACCACCCTACGCTTGATTTTGGCCTTAGTCGCGCAGCTTGACTTGGACATGTATCAGATGGATGTCAAGATTGCATTCTTGCAATGGATTTGCATGATGAGATATACATGGAGTAGCCTAAGGGCTTTACAGAACCTAGTAAGGAGCACCTAGTGTGCAAGTTGAAGAAAAGTCTTTATGGCTTGAAGCAACCACTTAGGAAGTGATATCGTAAGTTTGATGCCTTTATACAGTCATAGGGCTATAGTCGAAGTGCTATGGATCTGTGTCTTTACACAAAGAAATCCTGTGATGGCTCATTGCTTATTTTAGTACTTTACATGGATGATATGTTAGCAGGGAAAGCTCATGATGAGCTTGATACTCTTAAATCTCAACTGCAAAAGAGCTTTGAGGTGAAGGATTTGGGACAAGCCTCTCACATTCTTGGTATGCACATTAAGCGCGATAGGCATCAAGGACTACTCTACCTCTCACAGAGGGAGTATATTCATAAAGTCCTTAAGTGTTTTCACATGTAGGACATAAAGCCTATTGGTTTTCCATTACCTTCTTATGTGAAGGTCTCATAGGCCGATTGTCCACAAACAAATGAGCAGAGGGCCGAGATGGCCAAGATCCCTTATGCATCAGCTCTGTGGGCAGTTTGATGTATGCCATGATAGCCACTCATCCAGGTATTGTCTTTGTAGTTGGTGTTGTGGCATGCTATATGGCTACACCTAGCAAGAAGCATTGGGATGTTGTGAAGGATATCATGAGATACTTGAAGGGCACAAAAAATGTGTGTATTTGCTATGGTAGCTAGGGTACAAGAGTTGTGGTGTACACAGACTCCGATTATGCAGAACATGCAGATAGTAGAAATTCCACTTCTTGCTATGTATTCACCTATGCTGGAGGTGCTGTCTCTTGGATGTCCAAGGTTCAAAAGTGTACAACTCTATCTACCACCACTGAGGCCAAGTACGTTGCAGCCACTAAGGCTTGTAAGGAGGCCATATGGTTGGGCCATTTGGTTCATGACCTTGGGATTGATGATATACCTACGTTGCATTCAGATTCTATGAGTGCTATTCAACTAATCAGGTCTTCGGTGTGAAGATGAAACACATTGAGGTGATGTATCACTTTATACATGGGGTCGTGGAGGACAAGTCTGTTGAACTTGTCAAGATCTCCACTAATGAAAATCCTATAGATCTACTCACGAAAAGCCTCACTATTGAGCACTTTGCCTTCTTCAAGAGATTAATGGGCATTGGATGAGATGAAGTTTTTCCTCATCATGTTATACATCTGTACATTGTACTGTCTTTTTCTTTTTCTTTTCACTCCTCACTGGGGTAGATTTTCCTTTAAGTGGGAGTTTGATGGGGGTAAAGGTGCCTCTCCCAAGCTACCCGTGTATTACTACACTGACAGTACTTGCCACTACACACTACAGGTGGCGGGCACTCGTCACTGTCACCTTATTCTTTATTCTTTTAGTGATAGTTTGAATAAAGGAAGTCCCGGTCACACATTGTGACTATGGGAGTTCCCATTTTATGTCTCTCTCTTTCTTGCTCTTGCTCTCCTGCCATAGCTTTCCAAGCAAGCTTCGATCCTTCGCACCTTTCACTTAACAACTTGAAAGTGCATAATGTATTTCATGTCAATCTATTGAAAGCAGTTATTCCCAACCCTGATCATGTACTTAACAACCAACAAATTGTGATGCCAAGTCAAGGAGTCCTCACACTTCAACCAGATAAGATACTTGACATGCGAGAGAAGGTTCTAAGAAGTAAAAACCTTAGGGAGTATCACATCCAATGGAAAGACTATCCTGAAGAGGATGCCACTTAGATCGATGAAAAATCACTATGTAACCAATATCCCCAATTTTACTCGAGATGAGGACATCTCGATTCCTCTGAGGGGAAGAGGATGTGATGTTTCAGTTTTTCACTTCTCATAATTAAGATTTGGAGAGTTAGACTATTAAAATAAAGATCTCAAATAAAATAATCCATATCTCAAACCCCGACACCTTTCGAAACTAATATAAGGCTGCGAATATCTCTACACAAGAGTTGTCATGTGCACGGTGGTTATGACAGTAAGTTGTCATCATAGGGACACACCAAATGTGTTTAAAACTTAACCAAGTCAAGCAAGTCAAGGCTTGACTTGAGGGGAATAAAATCCTTAGAAAAGCAGAAGATTTAAGTTTTTTTAAAAGAAAATCTTATGAAGGAGAGGAGACGTTGACAGTATGTGTTGCCTTCTCCCCTCCCTTTTTGGCAAATTGTCGCCATTATCTTCTTCCCTCTCAATTTGAAGAACTGAAAGACAGATAAAAAGCAAGAGATCTCCCCCTTCAATCAAGTTAGCAAAAAGCTCCAGCAAATCACCCCCTTTTCGTAGTTTGGCAAGAGGCCCAAATTGAAGCAAGATCACTCGATATCTAGGCAAATCAGTCATGGCATCTCTAAAGCCTCTCTGGACCTCAAAGATCAAATCGCCAACATTAGATTGCACCTCAAAAGATTCTAGATGGTAGGATTGGCAAGATACCCTCCATAAAGAACTCCTCTTCCTGGCCACAACCCATGAGATCCCCCCTTCAATTTAACTATAAATATGGGGCATGGGGAGTTGTTGAGAACATTAGCCTAAACCAAGAGAAGAGACTCTCCTCGAACCAAGAGAGAAGAGAAAAAGGGAGAGAGGAAAGAGGAGCATGAGAGAAGAAATTATTGTTGCAAAGACAAGGAGGATACCCCATTGGCTCTCAAAATCGAATCCTATCTCTTCTACCTTCACTTCCCTGTAGAATCGAGACTCTACCCGATTTTCTCTCAATTACTAATAATCACCATCTCCATCAATCCAATTGTGATGACCCAAAGCTCTATTATCAAAGTCATATCTACAATCTCGTGATCAAAGATCATGGCCCCGAAGAAGAAAATTATGAAGGCCATGGAAGCGGAAGCTGCTAGTAATGTTGTGAGTATGACCACTACAAATGGAATGGAAAGTACTGGGATTACAAGCGAAACCTGTGAATATTCAAGTGTAGGTTATGTGCTAAGTGTGGGGATGCCAGAGTCCAGTCAGTTGACGAGTCCTAGGCTGTGTTGATGTCTCTAACCCTATATGTTAAGGTTTTACGTATGGAGACACGTCCCTGTGCATCTATGATGCATACCCCTGGCATATGCCTCAATTTAATCTTGCATGTATGCCATGACCTGATTTTACCCTGATGGGGTCCCTTCCCCACCCAACCATCCATGTTCAACCTACCCTTGGGGCCATTCCTTCTCTTTTTCCCTTTATCCCTTATTGCGATGATTTTCCATGTGAACGCATCCTACGTTCACCGAAACCCCCATCCAACTTTACAGCCATGTTCCTCCCTTCGACCTGACCATTTTCTCTATTTACCAACCCCTGTTTCAGCTGACAATTCTTGCATTATAAATTTTTGAAGCATTTTCCCGTAAATTGGATGGTTTTCCATGTGAATGCACCTTTATTGCAACAATCAAGCGCTCGACGTAAATCCCCAAGTGTCATATTTGATTATAGAAAATCCTAGAGAAATTATTAATCGCAAATTCCAAGGAATAATTTGGGTTTACACTGGATGTACTAGGGAGATACTGCACTACCTAAAATAATTTATGATTTTTTCGCATCAAAATAGTATTTTTCTAAGAACTTGATTGAGGGACTAAGAATTTTGCAATAATATACATTCTAAGAAGTTTAAATTTTGATTTGTATTGAATTGATGGAACCTCTAATGGATAAATACAAGTGCTAATTCTTTGAGAAATCTTGAGATGAAATTATTGAATACACTCCGTAGAAAAATATCCAATAATATTAAATCTAGTAAATTACCACAAGACAAGGACCCATAGAATTCCATTAAGAGAAAAGAAAAAGATCATCACAGGAGTTTGCTCTCAAAATAGAAGTCTAGAACCCAAAAAAAAAAGTAAACCTAGGCTAGATCCCAAGGGAAAGAATAATCTAGGAAGATTATTGGAAGATATTGCCACTTATGCTAAATTTATCCCTGATATTGTTATTCTAGAATCTTGGATGGCATGTACCATAGTTGCAATTTGGGAATAGTGAGCCACCAAAATTTGTCAACGATGAAGCTATTCAAATCTGATCAAGAAATGAACTGCTCCTACTAATGAACTCCTACTCAAGTTACAACCAAGATGGTCAAGAAGTGAACTACTCCTACTAATGAACTAGTGCTCAAGATACAATTAAGATTTCCTAGAACATCTTCAAATATAGTTGATATTTCCTAGAATATCTTCATTGAATTCAATCACAGTCAAGATGCATCATCCTAAGAAGTAGGACACAATGAACAACTAGATGTTTCTCACAAATCATCCTGCCTTTGGAAAGGCAATCCTTGTGCTAAAGTGCAATTGCAAAGCTAATTAAGGAAAAGGCTAGAGAAAATGAATTTGTTGGGAAAAAGCGCATATTGTGGCCCCTCCAATGGATGAAGGTGCTTTGTTCTCTAGGTCTTTAGCCTACCAAGTTTCTACTCAAAACATTATCACCATACTCCAATTTCATGATGAGTGAATAATGGCCTTTGTAGTTTGAATAATGATGGGAATTAGCAGGTTTCACTCGTGTAGTAAGGCATTGAGAATGAAATTGACAAATGAAATAGATATTTTTTAATTTCCCTGAAATAGTGAATAGTTTATTGACTAAAACCCAATTTTATGCAATCCAATTCTTATTTTGCTTCCAAGAGGAAAATTCAATATAGGAGTATCTTCATCTTCATCTTTAGTTGGAGCATGGCAATGTCAAGATTGTGGGAGAGAAGGAAGGAGTCTCGCTTGAAGCTTTCTTGCTTGCACAATGGGGGAAGACACACAAGGGTGGAGGCTGAAAACAGTTTTCCTCTTCTTAGTTGTGTAAGCCAAAAGAACTCAAGTACAAAGAAATAGAAGAACCCTCTATATGGGTCTCAAACCAAACTCAACTAACTAAGGTGGCATACTAACTGAGCCACGAACTAGAGTAGATAAGGATAGCTATCATGTAGCTATTATTCATGGGTGGTGTACCAACCGCATCTGCAACTGACAAGTTGGTGACATAAATACACAACAGTCACCCTGGCGTATCACGAGTGGAGCTCGATATCTCAACACTCCCCCTCGAGCTCAATCCCAATTCCTGCACACCAAGCAGGTCTCTGAACTTGCGCAGCTTCTCTGCGCCCAATGCCTTCGTGAATATGTCAGCTACCTGATCCTCTGTGCTGACATAAACTAGATCAATAAGGCCTAGTAAAACCCTCTCTCGCACATAGTGATAATGCACCTCAATGTGCTTTGTTCTAGCATGATAGACTGGGTTATTGGCCAAGTGTATACTACTCATGTTGTCACAATAAATGACAACTGGTCCATCTGTGGACTGATGCATATCATAAAGTAGCTTATGCAACCAAGCTACCTCACATGCAGCCATTGCTGCACCCCTGTACTCAGCCTCTGTGCTCGACAAGGCAACTGTAGGCTGTTTCTTGCTGCTCCAAGTGACTGCAGCACTCCCAAAAGAGAACACATATCCACTGGTAGATCGTCTATCAGAAATACTACCAGCCCAATCAGCATCAGTATATCCATGCAATTGTATCTGAACCCCAGTCTCATAAAATAGTCCATACTGCAATGTGGACTTCACATACCTGAGTATGCGTCTAGCCGCATCCAAATGTGGTTTCCTTGGAGCCTGCATAAACTGACTTACCAATCCAACAGCATAGCTCAAATCTGGCCTGGTAATAGTCATATAAATCAAACTTTCTACTATGCATCTGTACATAGTAGGGTCTTCTAGAAGCTCACCTGCATCTGTGCTCAGCTTCACATTCTGCTCCAAAGGAACTGAAATAGGCTTACAGCCTGTCATCCCATATTTGGACAGCATGTCCAATCCATACTGCCTCTGCAAGAGCTGTATCCCACTTGGTGATCTAATCACCTCAATGCCCAAGAAATAACGCAACTCTCCCAAATCCTTCATCTCAAACTTCTGCTTCAATAGCATTTTCACATGAAGGATATCTTCATCACTGTCACCTGTCATAATCAAATCATCAACATAAATGACAAGTAGCATAATACCTTTCTCTGTTTTTCTCACATAAAGTGAGAAATCTGCCTTAGAAATCTGAAAGCCAATAGTGACAAGATACTGTCCTATCTTGTCAAACCATGCTCTAGGTGCTTGCTTCAAGCCATACAAGGCTTTCTTCAACCTGCAAACAAACTCAGGATGAACAGCATGCACATAACCTGGTGGCTGCTCCATATAGACCTCTTCTTGCAAATCACCATGCAAGAAGGCATTCTTTACATCCATCTGATGTAAAGACCATCCCTTTGATGCAGCCATAGCAATGACTGCTCTTACAGTTGCCATCCTTGCAACTGGACTGAATGTTTCTTCATAGTCAATGCCATATGTTTGTGCATACCCCTTGACTACTAATCTTGCCTTGTATCTGTTCACAGAACCATCTGCATTGTGCTTCACCTTATAAACCCACTTACAGCCAATTGCATTTTTACCTTTAGGCAAAGGTACCAATTCCCATGTAGCATTTGCTTCCAAGGCATCCATTTCTTCATCCATGGCTTTCTCCCATTTTTCTTTTCCCATGGCTTCCTCAAAAGAAGTGGGTTCTGGTTCATGTATCACTTTGACCATATATGCATAGTGAATGGCTGTAAATCCATCATATTTCAGCCTATCCACAGGATACCTAGCTCTCGTAGACCTGCGCAAAGTAGGTTTACTCCCAGGTGCTCTCAAAACATCCCTGGTCTTCCTTACTCCAGGTGTAACAATAGAAGGAATACCCAACTCATCATCAATGCTCTGTTCTGAGCCACTGGATTCACCATCCACATAAGAGTGACCTGCATTCACATCAAACATGGACTGATCAACCTTCTCTTTTCCTTTTCGTGATACCTGCATACCACTATCTGCATTACTTTGAGAAGATTCTCCTGATCTCAATCTGCCTGTCCATGGTGAAGAATGTGAACCACTACTAGAGGACGCTCCAGGTCCACTAATATTTTGTGACTGCTGCTGTGAATTTTGTGCAGCATTACCATTTTGTACATCTACATCATCAATCACATTTACTGGTTTATACCAGCTACTCATCTCATCAAAAACAACATCTCTGCTCACTGTAAACTTACGAGTAGAAGGGTTATAGCATCTATACCCTTTTTGCTGCAGAGAGTAACCAATAAAGATGCACTTCTCAGCTTTTGGATCCAACTTGGATCTCAACTCATCTGGCACATGTACATAGGCAATGCAACCAAAAATTTTCAAATGAGAAATATCTGGTTTCCTACCAGTATACCTCTCCTCTGGAGTCATTCCATGTATTGCTGCAGTGGGAGTCCTGTTCATTATGTAGACTGTTGTAGCAACTGCTTCAGCCCAATAAAAATCTGGCAAGTCTTTTTCATTGAGCATGGCACGAGATACCTCTCCAATATGCTTGTTTTTCCTTTCTGCAATTCCATTTTGTTGTGGGGTATGACTGCATGAATATTGCTGCTTTATGCCATGCTCCTACAGGAACCTTGCAAACTCATTTGAGAGGTACTCTCCCCCTCCATCTGACCTTAGGCATTTTATCTGCAGGCCTGTTTCTTTTTCAACCATCGCTTTAAGAGTTTTGAAATGCCCAAAAACTTCACTTTTCTTTTTCATAAAATACACCCAAACTTTTCTGCTATAGTCATCAATAAAACTGACAAAATAATGACAGCCTCCAAGAGATGCAGCTTTAGTTGTCCACACATTAGAGTGGATTAATTCCAATGGCTTCTCACTCTCTTGAACATGTCTAGGAAATGGTTTCCTTGCCTGTTTTCCAAACTGACAGGCTTCACATACCTTATGCATTTCTGCAACCTTGAATTTTGGCAATCCTGCAACAATATTTTGGGCCTTCATTGATTTAAGTCGCTGTACATTAACATGACCAATGCGTTTATGCTAGATATCAATATCTGCAACTACACCGGTCCCATGTGCAAACATTGCTGCACTCAATTCAGACATGTCTGCATCCAACGTAAACATTCTGCCCTTCTTTTTTCCTTTTGCTATCAAGCGACCTTTATTTTTCATATCCTCAACAAAGCATCCATGAGGATTAAATCTGACCTGCAAGCCCTGCTCAACCATTTGACCGACAGAAACCAGATTCTTGGTGATATTCGGGACATGAAATACATCGGACAAGTATTTCTTCTTCCCATCCTGCATAGACAAGGGAATTTTTCCAATCTGCACAATAGGATGTGCAGTATCATCACCAGTCTCCACAAATCCTGGTTTTTCCATTTTCCTTGCATCCTCCATCCATTCTGCATAACCTGTCATGTGGTTTGATGCACCTGAGTCAACATACCATACATCATTGCTTTCTTCTGCACTTGTCACAGAATTGTTCATGTGCTGCACCATGAACAAATGCTCATTTCTGTCATCACTCTGTCTGCTAGAAGATGCATAATTCCCTTGTTGCAGTTTTCCATTGATGATGTCATTCTGCTTTTTATAGCAGTCTTTAGCCATATGACCCATTTTACCACAGTAGTAGCATTCAACATTACTGTTTGCATTTTGACCTCTTTGCCATCCACCACGACCTCTTTGGCTCCCCCTGCCTCTAGAGTTACCACGTCCTCCTCCGTAGGACTGGTTTTCTTGAGTTTGCTGCATATTCTGATTTCTACCACGGCCTCCAAATCGGCCTCCTCTACCTCTGCCTCTACCTCTTCCAGCATTTGAGTAGAAGACAGCTTCTTTTGAAGTTCCTCCTGAAGAAGATGCACCACCATTTCTCTGCTCCTCAGAAATTAGAAGAGCAATCAACTCCTCAAAATCAGGAAATCTTTCACGGACGGAAATGGATGTTCGAAACTGTGCATAATCCTTTCCTAGACCATTCAAGGTCACGGAAACTAAATCATCATCTTCCACTGGCGACCCAATGGAAGCAAGTGCATCTGCAATCTTCTTCACCTTCATGTGGTAGTCGTTGATGCTCATGCTTTCTCTTTGCACATTATGCAACTCTTGCTTGAGCTGCATTTTCCTGGCTTGTGTATTTGTGCTATACATTTTTGACAAAGTATCCCATGCCTCCTTTGGCGTACTTGCATCCTGAATATGCACAATCATAGAGTCTGAAATGCTGATAGACAGCCAGTACATAACTTTCCTGGCTCTCTCATGCCATGCTTTGAATGCCTGCATTTGCTGTTGATTGGGAACATCAGGAAGAACTGGTTCTTCTTCATTTCCTACAACAAATTCCCAATATCCTTTTCCCATAAGGAAATTCGTCATTCTAAACTTCCATGCCTGGAAGTTGTTCTTGTCAAGCTTTTCAGTGACAATCTGTGAAAGAGAATCAGACGCCATTACAGAATACTGCAAGAAATTCTGTCACTGCAAAAAACACAGCTTCACCCTCACAAGGGCAAATCTGCAAAACTGGCGAAAGTGGTATTTGACCACACAGTCACTTCCTAGTGACGATTTTGCATAAACAGGAACCAAGGATGATTCTGAAACTCCCAATGTCTCTGCGCACAAGCATACAATGCAATTTTTACAGTAACTATTCACCGACCTGTAGAACAATGGCTGCACAGCATAAAACTGGGCCTTTTCCTGAGTGCGTGCAAAAAACTTCCGCCTCCAAAACAGGCCCCAAAATGGCCTCAAATCAAAAAAACAGGGTCATATACTGCCCTCTTGCTTCACCGCGAAGGGCGTCTCAACCCGAGACAGTGCACTCCTGCACTTTCCGACTGTGCTACCTGCAGAGATCTGCTCCCAAAACAGAAAATGAAAGCAACACTGCTCCTCTTACCAGACCACCGCGAGCTTGGCTTGCTTTCTTGAGCTCCTTACCACGAACAAGGCTCTGATACCATGTCAAGATTGTGGGAGAGAAGGAAGGAGTCTCGCTTGAAGCTTTCTTGCTTGCACAATGGGGGAAGACACACAAGGGTGGAGGCTGAAAATAGTTTTCCTCTTCTTAGTTGTGTAAGCCAAAAGAACTCAAGTACAAAGAAATAGAAAAACCCTCTATATGGGTCTCAAACCAAACTCAACTAACTAAGGTGGCATACTAACTGAGCCACGAACTAGAGTAGATAAGGATAGCTATCATGTAGCTATTATTCATGGGCGGTGTACCAACCGCATCTGCAACTGACAAGTCGGTGACATAAATACACAACGGTCACCCTGGCGTATCACGAGTGGAGCTCGATATCTCAACAGGCAATGCCTTAGCTGCCATAAAACTAGGAGTTCTACTATTGCTCCTACTAAAAGTGATGAAATGCTACTCTAGCAAGACCAAAGCACATATCTTCAACATGCAATAAACAAGAGTGCTCCTATATTGTAACAGCATCATTTTCCTTTTATCATCTGATACAAATCATACTCAATCTTACTCCATAAGTTCAAACACATCATAAACTCCATTGGTTCCTATTGATGTATTGACGATGAATCGATGTAATTTTGACCTCTTTATGACTACTACATCTGAAGCTTTGAGGAAATCTACAAAGGGATCCAATGGATGTCCCCTTCCCTACTAGTAGACTTTGTTTATATGAAATAAAGCATAAGCCATCACTTTGACCAATTTCATGGCACCATCTTGCTTCTGCTAAAGCTTGGCAGGAATTTCTTCTATAATGCCATGGCTATCACACCAACCTTTCTCAAAGACACGTAGCTGGACTTCTAGTAGACTCAACAAACCCTTCAGCACCTGTAAGGCTCTTCTGGTGAAAAACCCTCTAAATCCTATTTGAACCTAGATTGCAAACATTACATCAATGGCCCTCATTCTATATTTTTATATTCTGTAGTACAATGTGTCAAAGATGGTGGACTTCTCATGTGCACAACCAACTAACATGGAAATATAATGCAAGAACTATGGAAAAGTTTGTTTTACTAAGTAAGGTTCATACTCCCTCAAAGGAAAACATTGTTAAGGGATGCTATTAAAGATTCAATGGAGTTCATTGGTCATCCTCTTTAAAGATGTTATTCCTTGATAGCTTACGTGTCTTGTATGAGTTGCATTTATTTGCTGATAAGTCCACATTATCATCACCAAAGCAAGAAAGACTTGTGCCTAGAAGCTCAGGCCTTGTGGAAGGGTCTACAATTAGAGATGTTCTGTCTATACTATCCAAGCTGGAAGCAAGAGATCTAGGTTGCACATCAGGTGGAGAACCAAAGATGTCATTCCCAACCAATTCATTGACCTTCGCTCTAGAGGTGGGATTTCTAGAATACTCTCTTAGATGTTGATCTGGCATCTGATGTGCTTAGTTGGCAATATATATCTAGCAACTTACATGATGGAACTAAGCTTTATTAGATGGACAATCCCCATGTAGAGGGATACAAACATGATCTTTTGGTAAGTATGTGCAAAGATGGTTGCTGAGCTTGCATGCTTTCCAACTAAATGGATACATGCTACTACAAATGGTGCAATTAAAAAAATCTCACTTATTGATTACCAACGTGATGTGTGTATCAGTCCCCCATGGTGGATTGATAGTGATATAATTAGTTGCATGACTAGCCATAAGGAGTTTTTTCAACAAATATATGCATACAAAGTCTCAAATAACATGATATACACAACAAATAACAATGGTTGTGCTTTGAAAGGAGTTGCCACAATTCCAATGACAATGCATAATGGTAAAAGTGCCAAAATAAAGTATGTTTTGTATGGTACATCTCTAACTAAGAATTTGCTAGGAAATGGATACAACGTGGATTTTGAGGATGAGAGATGCTTTATAAAAGACAAGAGGAGGAATTGTAATGTTACTAGAAACAAAATAGGGAATCTATACAAGCTTATTACTTATCTACCTTCCCTTGGACAAGCTTTGACTGTGAGAGGGAAAAGCATGCCTTTAGCTAAGTTATGGCACAAAAGATTAGGCCATGTCTGGAGAAACAAAGACTCTACTTTTATCTCTCAATAAAAATATGACTACTACTTTGTTGAAGAAGTTTTGAACGTTTTGGATGGAAAACTGAGTCAATTGTGACCCTGGTGGAAATATTGCAAAGCTAAAAATGTAACTAATTAAAATCCCTTAAAGGATGTCACATTGGGTAGAAAGATGATCGGAAGTCTCATCTATCTCACTCTCATGAGGCTAGACATTAGCTGTGTAGTTGGCAATCTTAATCAATTCTTGCAAGCACCTACAAAAAGCCATTGAGTATGGCCAAAAGAGTGCTAAAACATATGCAAGGAATGTTAAGATTGTGGGAGAGAAGGAAGGAGTCTCAATTGTAGCTTTCTCACTTACACAATGGGGGAATACACACAAAGGTGGAGGTTGAAAACAGTTTTCCTCTTCTTAGTTGTGTAAGCCAAAAGAACTCTAGTACAGAGAAATAGAAGAACCCTATATATGGGTCTCTAACCAAACTCAACTAACTAAGGTGGCATACTAACTGAGCCATGAACTAGAGTAGATAAGGATAGCTGTCATCTAGCTATTATTCATGGGCGGTGTACCAACCGCATCTGCAGCTAACAAGTCAGTGACATAAATGCACAACGGTCACCCTGGCATATCATGAGTGGAGCTCGATATCTCAACAAGGAACATGCACTTATAGAATTTTTTGAAGTATCAGAGTGAGATCATGAGAAGATGTGCACAAGAGGGAGGGACAGAGAGATCTCAAGTACAAGAAGGACATCTTCCTTAATGAGTTGTTTACAAGTATGATTGGTACACTCTCTCTACTTGAGAGTGACCTCTAGGCTATTTAAATAGCCTCTAGATGGCTAGGGTTAGGGTTTTCCCCTACCATCCAATCCATTCACACCCCTTTACCCTTATCCACTAGCCTTGCATGCATAGGGTTCACATGCCTATCTCTCAACACCCCCCCTCAATGCCAAGGTGGCATTGGACTACAAGACATGTTAATGTTCCCCCCCAACCAAATGGGATGCCTTTATAAATTTGGCTACAAGAGTGCTTATAGATAGAGGATTTAAATATTTAGAAGAGTCAATCATCACGTGTTTTGGAGATAAAGTTGGCCTCCAATTCTTTTGGTACTTCAGGGGTGGTAGAGCTTTTACTGGTAATATGACCCGTCTTCTTACATTTGTTGCACTTCATCTTTTCATGATAATTTTTTCCAAAAAAAATTACCATATTTTCCTTTTTATTACAAAAGGAGCATTTACTGGAGATAGTATGAACCAAAAGTTGCTCATATGCTGTTGAAATAGATTCCTAACTAGTGTTGCCTTCTTTTTAATTTATTTTCTCCTCATCCAAACAAGATTGGATGGTGCTTTCCAAGGTTAGATTAGGGATATTTGTAAGATTAGTTACAAGGGTTGGGGGTACCTTTTTACGCAACAATACCATCTTCATCATGAATTGGAGCTTGCACTAAGGATAGTTGTACCATAAGTTCTTTCATGTGTGAGATGATAACTTACCAAGTCTTCTCTTGCTTGTACTCTAAGCTTTAAAAATTCAATATTAAGGACAAATTTAAAGTTCTTTCCTCTAGCCCCATATAGCTTTTCAAGCTCATCCCATTTCTCCTTTTGGTAGTGGAGAGTTAGTCAATGGGATGAATCTAGGATTCATCCAGATGAAGTGTGATTATGTCTTAGGCTCTTTCATCATCTTTTACATCAAGTGGGTTTGATGGGTCAAAAACTTTGGTCCCTTTGATGAAGGCCTAGTAACCCAGTTCCATCATCGTATACTTCACTAATATATGACATGGATGACAATCTTTTCCATCAAACTTGAAAATTGAAGGTCTAGCATTGTCATAGGTCATGGCCATGATAGGAAGGTCTTACCAATTGCACTAGGCAATGGTAGTGTCTAGTCCTTTACACAATAACCAATAAGTATAGAAGAAAATGAAATGATTAATAAGTAGCAAGCTTGAATGTGATGTTCTACAAGATGAGATAAGGGATGAGAACAATGGTCTATGTGTTTATAACCTACACATAGCCTTACAATGATAAAAATATAATGATACTTAGACACTTATTGATTCATGCTGCTTAAGGTCTACAAATTTTCAAATTTTTGAAAATAAGCAACATTAAGTACTAGACAAATTTATCATTAATGCTAAGAACCACTCATTTCTAAGCATAGGTGAACCACTTGTCATTAGCTTGATTGTAACATATCGCGTGAGAAGCCACCTTTGGTTGAGGATGCTCAGAGTTTAGAGCTTTCACCTCTGTAACACACTCCACAAAACTTAAATCAGTGATTAAAATCACTCTTGATGACTTCAATGAGTGAAAATTTTCAAAAACCCAAGCTTTCAAGCTTGGGCTATGGCTACCATAGAAAACCATATTTAAGGATTTGTTTATTATCAGCAATAGAGAGGGAATTTCTCTAACCCCTCTTAGGTATAAATAGCTCACTTATGGGGCTACAAATGCCCCATGGAGTGCATCCACATTGCATGGCAGCCTATTGAACATCACACTATCAAAAATGGCGCATTTTCTATGTTTGCTACAATGTTGGCCTACTACACCTCCAATGTCCAAGTTTGACATACCAAGATGCTATCCCATGAGCTAGGAAAGAGATCTTGAGCTGAAATTCTCTCTTTTGTTCTCCCCAGGTCCTCTAAGAACGGTGGGTATGGCAGGCAACTATGGAGGTGATTAGGTATTATGAGAAGATAGCATGCTCATGTGCACTTATTGGGAAATTACCTCCTCTTTGCCTTAAGTCTAGTGTCCATTACACCATGGATATCGGGTTCAACCACTCTGCCAAAATACGCAGGATCTAGAGCATGGCTGTGGCGGCTTGTAAGCATGGACTAAACTCATGATGACATTGATTGAAGACCACAACTGTTACACAAGTGAATTAGGTTCCAAGATGGAAGCTTGGACTCATAAACACAATCTTGTGTAGGACTGACAAGTACAAGATTGACACTAACTGATAAAGAAAAGAATCATCATGTATTCATTCATCCATCAAAAGTGGTAGTCAAGTACAATGCTTTATAGTTGTTGGATGGGTACAGTTTTCCCTTTTTGTGCATATGGGATTCCTGCAGCTTGCATGTCTTCATCCCAAACTGCCTCATACAAAGAGGCTACATTAGATGTGATTGCTAATATCTCAACACTCCTCCTTAATCAAAACCAGATAGTACAAAGTGTGTAGAGGCTTTAATGAAAGTAACACCTGCAAAGAGTGGGCATGCCATAAACATGGCAAAACACCAGGGGCTATCGCAGAAAAGTCTAAGTCTGGGTACCACAAACATGATGGTCATCCAGAGGCTATAGCAAGGGCCTTACAGAGGCTATAGTACAAGGCTACATGAGGAGTTTTACAAGCTTATGATAAAGACATTTGGACTAGACATTACAAGGCTAAAAAAGTCAGTAAAAAATAGGATCAAGGACCATGAGGCCCTTGCAGTTTTTAACATTTCTTTTGACATAGATCTTCAATTCATTTCACTTCTTCTTGTCTAGCTTCCTGCACTTGTACTTCACTTTGTTTGCCACTTCAAAGTCTTCATGATTTTTCTACTTCTTCTTCTTATTCTTGTTCTTTTGGTCCTCTTGATCTGCTTCTTCATTGACTTTGCTTGCAATAGTTGCATCAGTCTTTATGTCCATGTCCCCCTCAAGCAAAGGTATCATTGTCTTTGAGGCAGTAGAAATGTCTTCAAAATCTTCAAATAAATTCATCGATTGCTCTTCAAAACAAGTAAATCCATCCATCCCTGCAAGTGGAATAAACAAATCTTCCATGTAGTTGAATTGAGCAACAAGAGTAATGTTACTCTTCATGAGAAGCATCTTCATAAAAGTCTAGATTTTGGTCATTCCCATGATGGAAATCAGCTTCAAATGACTGAGAATAACCAGCAATGAGTTGATCTTTGTATGTGTCAAAAGACACAAGCAATGGCAGTGAAGTATCAAAAGATACTAGTTTGAAATTTTATGTTTGTTGCTTGAGTTTGACTTGATGATCTTAAAAAACTCTTCATAACTTCCCCTCCTTGTTGATTTGATGATTGAATACTTGCTAAAAACTTCAAATTAGAGTGGCCTTGGCTTGATTTAAGTGGTAGGAGAGAGAAAATGAAGAAAACATGAGCCTGAAGGTAAGTGGCCTTGGTTGTCATGTCAAAACAAGGACCAACGAGACTGGTAAATGAGCTCCCACGAGCTCCACAAGTCGAATCTGCTCAAACTACCCCTAAGAGGGTTTGTACTCATTTTTCCCGAGTTGAGAGATCTAAGCCTTCAAAGTAGTCGTTGTCAAAACTATGCCTAGATTTGGGAAAATGCAAATGCCGGGCATGGTGTGCATCAATCTCCTTGATTTTTGTGCCAAAAAGTTGCACCTTGACCTGAAGAACAACTCTCAAGAATAAATCTTGAAGTATGGCTTGGTTGATGAGATATGGCTACTCCAATAGAGGTATGTAGGTGGCAACGACTCTGAAAAGAGGCAATGTTGAAGCTATAGTTGCCCAATCTCAATGATTGAGGTGCCAGGGAGGAGCTCTGGAAGTAGAGAAACACTTCTCCAAAAGGAAATTCAAAGAGATTAGGTATGTGGAGAGAGATATGAAAGCTTCAAGCTGACAGGGTGCTGCTGGCTATGGCTACCATGGAAGCTTTATTGAAGATAGGAATGCAAATGAAGTTGGAGATAGGATCCAGTACTCAAACTAAGCTGTGTAGAGATGGAAAGGAGCTGAGAGGAGTGAAAGGAGAGTTGGGTCATGCTCAACTAAGCTCTGATACCATGTGAAAATACGCGGGATCTAGAGCATGGCTATGACGGCTTGTAAGCATAGACTAAACTCATGATGACATTAACTGAAGACCACAACTATTACACAAGTGAATTAGGTTCCAAGATGGAAGCTTGGACTCATAAACACAATCTTGTGTAGGATTGACGAGTACAAGACTGACGCTAACTGATAAAGAAAAGCATCATCATGTATTCATTCATCTATTAAATACAATGCTTTATAGTTGTTGGATGGGTACAGTTTTCCCTTTTTGTGCATATGGGATTCCTGTAGCCTGTATGTCTTCATCCAAACCGCCTCATACAAAGAGGCTACATTAGGTGTGATTGCTAATATCTCAATGCACTCTATTGATAGTTTCTAGTGTATCAACATGGGAATCATAAATGTCCACGAAGGTGGAAGTAATATTCCTTGAGCTACTAGCTCCTTTCCTCCCCCTTTTACCTCAAGATGAGACCTTTGAGGTTGGGTTGTAAGCACTACTTATTATAAACTACTATATGAAATGAAGGAGAGTGTAAACATCTCATGAAAATTTCAACCATTCATGACATCTATATTAAGGCATACCTTAATGGTAGTTTCTTTAAGCTTTTCATTCCATGAATACCTCTAGCTTTCACTCCCTCAATGAAATTGTCTCTAAAAAGCATACACATGTTCCCTCATGAGTAGAAACAATGAGTAGAAACAATGAGTGGAAACAATGAGCATATATACAAAAATTCCATTTGAAAAGCATATACACATTCTATAGTTTTTAATCCCTTTAGGAGTAGAAACTAATGAAAAATACCATTAAAATATCCATAGAGTAATACATATCATTATGTTAGAGTAAACATAAATACAAGATTGAGATCACCATAAGAAGTCATCAACCAGCCATAAGACACAATAACATAGACCTTATCAACTAGAGTTGCTAGTCTTTTCTTCATTAGTGCATTATAAAGGCCTTCAATTTTGGTATGCTCTTAGAAGGTATTAGTACATTTCCAATGGGTCTATTCCCATTGCAATGTACAAAATCCTGATGGTAGCTTGAGTCATTGTGCATTGACATGACACCCACTTGGACATGACAAAAATATGAGAAGTAGAAAGGGAGTGGAGCATGGGAATGGGTTTTAGAGAGTACTCTTAATTTCTATTAGAATTGTAGGCTTTCAATTGTGCAAAACCAACTTCTCTAATACACATGAATTGGGAACCTTGGTGGTTAGACCACCATCTTGGGTGTTTGATATATCGCTCATTAAACCTAGTGGTATAGGAATGTGTAAGCATTCATCACCTACTTGTGAGCTTTAACCTATCCACTTCTTGGTCAACCTCAACAATGACAATACATTGTCAATATATTGTTTATGTCAAGCCAATGTCATACTCATACATTGAGTAGAAGTTACATTGTATTTGACTACATTTGTTGCTTTGATTAAGTTCATAGCCTTCATTCTCAACAACCTTCATGACTAATAATCTTGTTCACCTTATCAAAAATATTGTTAATACTTCCTAATATATTGGATTTATCAAAGAGACTAGAGGATAATATGTGGAGATTAAGAAAATATCATACATTTATTGATTTGCATCACACCTTGTTTTTCTCATTTATTGACTTGCATAATTCAAATATATATTATCTTCAATCACAACATAGAATATATTGTTCCGTTTTTCTATTTTGACCTCTTTTTTGTTTACATAGAGAGAGAGATAGAGAGAGAGCTCATATTTTGATTTGGATCATCAAGTTTAGGTCAAGCACACCTCTAACAAGATGAAATAGCCGAGTGCTAGCATTATCCTAATTAAGATTTGAGACTCCCCGTAACAACATGATGGTACATGTACAAATTCATTTATTTCTATCTTGTTTGTGCAGCCATTGATCCTACTATTTCACACAATTGTCAATAAGTTTGTCTATCCTCATTCTTTGCACACATGTATGCAATTGTTAACCCTCAAACAAACGAAGCTGGAAAATCTAGAAAAGCTAAAGCAAAAGACAAAGGCCAAAGCAAAGTGAAACGGAAGACAAAGACGCACAAGGAGAAAAGTCCTAAATAAGGGAGAAAGGCGCGCAAGGAAAAGCGCAAGTCAATAATTTTGTAAAAGAGCGCAAGCGCATCATGGTTTAATTCAAGGAGCGTCGGCCTCTCACCCATGCAATTTGTAAATGTAGACGGGCAGTGGAAAGGAGGCTAGGAAGATACAAGGACAATGGGAAAAAGGGCTGGCCATGTAAAAAAGGGAATAAGGGGATGACCGCCCAAAAGGGATTTAGGGTTTTGTATATAAAGTTGAAAAGTGAATGAGAAGCTCATTCTTGTGTGTGGCCAAAAGTGGCTCTCTTCTTCTTCTTCTTCTTCTTTCTTCTTGCTTGCTTGAGCTTGTGCTTGAGAGAGGGAGTGTAAGAGTGTGAGGGAGTGAGTGTGTGAGGGTGAGGGACCGGGGAGGAGAAGCTCTCCATCTTCTCCTCTCTTCTTCTCTTCTCTTGTCTTGCTCGCAGCAATGGAGCTTGGAGCGAGGAGCTTGACGATGGAGCTTGCTTGAAGCTTGCACTTAGATCGTGGAGCTACCAGAGTGCGCAGGAGAGGAGGTAACTCAATCGGCAAGGAGATAAGCTCACTACACCCGTAGATATGGATGGCGCATCGGCTATGTGAGAGGTAGCCATTAGTGCTCAGCTTGGAATGCTTGAAACAATAAGCGGTTCATGGGTCTTGGTAGTTGAGCGAAAGCCCCCACATTTTGGTTCCGTACCAACAGATTCAAGCCTTAAGCACTTGCACGCTTCGAATCAAGCATTGAAGTAGGGTTTTCCCCAAACCGGTGCTTGAGGTAGATAGGTAGGAAGTGAGGGAGTTTGAAGAGGTATTCGATCTCCTTAGCAAGTAGGTTTTTGTTGTTTTGGACTTGGGAAAGCATGATAGAGTAGTGTAGGTATTTTTCTTATAATTTTTTCTTTCATTTAGAAAGGATAGGAGCAAAACCTTGGAGCAAACATTAGGGTTTTCTGTTGCTGCATAACATGCTGAAACAGGGAAATAGGGGCACAAATTTAGGATTCTGGCTGGAAGAGTGTGAGGAACTAACTTCTGAGGTCACAGTAGGCTGGGATGGGGCAATAAGAGGCCCAGGAAACTAGGAAAGACCACATTTGACATCTTGCCTTCTGAGAAGAGAGTCAGCTTGAGAGCCAGGGAGAGAGCAAAGGAGAGAGAGCAGTGGAGAGACTATTGAAGTGAGATCGATTCGAGCGCCGCATCGTGTCCAAGTACGCCAGGCGGTTCCCTCTGTTGCTTTACATCTATTTAGAAGTTACGGCACGTTTCGGTGGAGTAGACGTTGACCTAGGGGCATCGTGTGTAACTTGTGGGCCGTCGGCCATGTTGTCGGACCAGTTTGTTCGAGTCCCAGAATAGAATTGGTTGATCTCTGGAGTTGGATTGTCCAACTCTGAAAATCAGACCTCTCCGAAAACCGTCTGACTCCGAAAATCAGACCACCTTTCCGATCTGATTCCCAGAATCGGACCACCTTTGCCTGTCTAATCGGACACTCAACCATCCAATTTTGAAAATCGGACACTCGGACCCTAGAAATCAGACACAAGGAATCGGACTACTCATAATCGAACACCTGTCAAAATTGGACGTCCGATTCTAAAAATCAGACGTGACCAAAATCGAACCACTGGGCCGATCGGACCAACCAAGATTGGACGTCTGATTCTAATAATCGGACTCCTGAAAATTGGACGTCTGAGAATTGAACAGAAAACTTTCAAAATCGGACAGGTATCTAGAATACAAATGTTGATGCATCTAAACCCCAAAGGCTACGTAGAGCTAAAGGCACATCATAGATCCATCACTGGGCTGAAACTTAGAGCAAGTAGTTCAAAATTTGGCTATAAACGATCCTCCAAACTGCAAATGGTGTTTACCATAACGGCCCTACGGGCCGGGGGGGACTGCCCCTCCCCCCTCCCCCCCCCCCCCCCCCCGGGACCCCCGCAGCAGGGACTCTGCCCCCTCCGCACCTCCCCCAAGTAGGTTGGAGAGAAAACGCATGTCATGACAAGTCCTTTAGATTAGGCCCTAGTGTAGTAATGGCTCTACACAAGCATAGATCTTCACTTACAAAGTAGCAAACAAAAGTCCACACCCAAACAAAGACAAAAAGAGACCCTAGAACCTCAACAGGCCAATCTAGCCATCAAAGGCAAAAGGGCCACACCACAAGAACACAAAGACACTGTGTTCAGACCGTCTCTAGTTAGAGCAAAATGCAATATCAAGCTACAACAGCAAGAATGACTAGATATGACAGTCCTGATGATAGATACTCCTTGAATAGCACTGCATTGATGATCCAAGACATCAATGGAGAATCCACATTTGGTCGCGCAGTTGGGGACTCAAGGGCATTTGTCAGAAGGCTTAAATTTACAAGTCGAGACCCGAAAGAGGAAGACATAGTACCGCCTGCTTATCTTAGGATCAAACTCACTGCAAAGAGAGAGCATACTATTGATGCTCTAATTGATGAAGGAGTAGATTTTAATATCTTGACCTATGAATGATGGACCCTACTAGGCCAACCAAAGCTCACACCAACTAATGCAACTCTTAGCCCTTTTGGGGGACACCCACAAGCACTCATAGGGAAATGCAAAATCCTTGCGAAAATTCAAACTGAAAGCTTGCCTATCCTATTTCATGTTTCTCCAAATAGTGCTAATTATGGGAAGGAAACCCTTCTAGGAAGACCCTTCAAAAGGGCGACCAAGTGTGAGGCTGACTATGTAGCCCAGAGGATACATCTAACACTACCGAGTGTGAGGATAGTCACAACCTTTAGCAAGGGTGACCTCATCGAACCTCGAGGGAAAGGCAAGGAAGGTGCTGACATAACAGTCAAGGCCACTAATGAGACCAAGGACTTGTTGGAAGAGTTGATACAAAACAACAAGAACCAGTGAGTGAGGCCATGCCTGAAACAAGAAGGTTAAGAGACAATGCCAAGGACGGGCTTTGGACATACAAATATCGTAGAAGACCCCAAAAGAAGCCCAAGCCTTATAGACGGAGGCATCGATGGAGACCCCCTGCTAAACCACCTCTATCAGCTGAAGGCCAAATTGCTTTAAAAGCAATGAAGCACAGGAGGAAATCTAAGAGAAACTCCAGGTCTCGAGGCAAGAAACCAAACATGAGTGTTCGAAAGAAAGAGCCTCAGCCTAGCATGCTTAATAAGCAGATGTCATATGTAACCCTTGGGCGTGCACAAAGACCACTAGTGCTCAAGGAGCTTTTGACTTCCCAAGAGGATGATGAGCACCAGAGGCACAATGCTGCTCGTGAGAAGGATGATTGCTCAACAAAGAAAATGGCACAATCGTCTAATAGCCTTGAGCAAATCATTCAGCTAGTGCCACGTCCACCTAAGAGTCCTAGATCTCCTACACCCTCTTTTCCCAAACAGACACAGGAAGCACAACAACAGTCATCAAGGGCGGCTACTCAATCCCTATATCTATCTCCATCTAAGCTTCCAAATGTCCAAGAGGTGAGGCAAACTAGTGCTAAAGGACAAACTGCCCTAAAGCTTAATTCATGTGTTTATAGTTCATAGTCCAACGTTTCCCTAAAACTCCTTAGAGGGAGATCCCAAAGTACTTAGGCATAACGCCTCATCACACACATATAGGAGGCACTCCACCGACTAATACTTGGAGCCCCACTACAGCTCTCCTACATCATAGGGATTGGCCCTTTGGTGCGCTGCTAAACATATAGCACAAACAAACACAAACTCCTCTCTTTTATATTTCTCATATTTCCAGGAGATATACTATGTGTCCTCACTTAGCAGTCCCTTAGGAAACCGACCCTCTACCCTACAACATGGGATAACCTCACACTCTCAATCGTGGGTCAAAGTCCTAAGAAAACAATTGCTATACAGTCCAGGAGCTTTTTCGTTGATACCATGAACCATGCATAGTGCATAATGTGAATGGTTTAGTGCACAAACAAAAGAAAATCAGCATTGTGTATCGTGCAAAACCATTCTTTCCATGATTTCCATACTAGTGTTTATATAATGAAACGAGGAGAAACACCGAGCCTTACGCTCATGTTGCCTTTTCCTTTATTTTAAAACAATGTCCTATAGCCATGATGCAAAACATAAATCAGATTTAAGATTGTACTTTGACGCTCAAACTCCCCTCTCACCCTACCGTTTAATGTTTTGCAATCGTTGATAGGTGTAAGAGTCGTTTTATGTGTATTTCTTTGTAGAGAAAGCAATAAATACATACAAAAACATAGAAATGAGGGTAAACCGAGGCTAACCTCGTGCTCTACCTTCATTATACATTTCACAAATACTTATGTGATTTTTTGGAATTTTCCTTTTATCGTTTCCTAATTTTCTCCCATTTAAACCCCATTTTTCACCATTTTTGGTATTTTTCCTCTATTATTTTCAATAAAAAATGACTAGAAATTGAGATTGGTTGTGGGCTATGACCCTTAGGTTCTTTGACAGCAAAATTTCAGGTTTTATTGATGTTATATCTCATGTTTCCCCTTGATTTTGCAAAAAATCCCTATTTTGCCTCTTAAACGCGTGTTTTACGGGTTTTATACCATTAATTTCAGTCATAACACTTATGATTTTCTGATTTTTTGACCATAAACTGATCAAACTCATGGAAAACAACAACATAACGCATAATCAGCCCATGGGAATAATATTTCATCACCTACATAGCATAAAAGCTAATTTTTTCTTTATAAAAATTGAATTACCGCTTAGGCTCTGTGTCTCGGGATCTCGGTTTTGCTATGGGACTACGTGTCAGCCCTCATTCAATGTCCAGCATCTTTAAAATTAGCACTCTTCATGTCTTCATCCACCGGGAAGCAATCTGGTCTCATCCAGACAAGCTTTCCTCCATCATTCTTCATTGTCGGCGATAGACTCAGCATCCAGAGGGGATTCATTGCCAATGATCACTTGGGTGGGTTGCATTGAGGCTGAAGATTGAAGATCAACATTTGGAGCACATTTTTTGGGCGCAGATATGGCGCCATCTTCTCCACGCTTTCATGCTTCTTCTCTCTCCACGTTTTGTTAGTTGCATAAAATGTTACATGTCCCCCCCCCCCCCCAAAGGTCATGACCACTTGACCAAAGTTTAGTCCACCTTTTCAAATCTTGCTCATTTCTTAGCTCCTTCCCCGTCCAGACTCCAAATTGAGCTCTGAAAAATCCTCGGCATCCGGCTTGACATCGCGCATTGGCCAGTAACTCCTGACAACCCACACGGCAGTCTAAAAAATTATCAAAAATTAACAAGTGTCGCTCGGGCGCCTTTAAAGCACTTTGACGCTTAAAATCGCCGCCGCCTTCGACATTGAATATTTTTCCCTTGATATTCTTAATTTTTGGCTAGTTTTAATCACTTCTCGGCATCAAAACTCCACTCTCATTGGCGACCACGGGATAGGGCGACTCAGCCCGTCGAATCCCACAATAGATCTACACAAAACAACCAAAGGAAGCATTAAGGTGATACAAAATAGATACATATTAAAACACACAGCACAGTGCTCACCCTACCCCCTAAGAAAACCGAGGCATGACATCCACAAGGAGTAGGCCTAGCAGAATCTGATAGAAGGTTCGAAGCAAGTCACTAACCAACTGCTCCAACACGGCCAAACTAAAAAGAACTATCAAAGAGGTTGCCCTAAGTGGTGGTCTGAACAACCTACCTAACTAAGGACAACACAACCAGGAGTTCCTACTAGGCAAGGACTCCTATAGCCTCAAGAAGTATTTTCTTTCAGCACACTTCTTCTTTTAGGATTTTATTTTTCCATACTCGGGCATGTAAAAAGGAGGGAGCTGAGCGTAGTGACCCAAGGAGAACAAGGCATCGGCCTCAGGTCCTGTCTCGGTACCCAAGAACCTACCAAGCCCTCACAAGGCAACACTTAATCCTTTTTTGACGCTCACTTTTATTTTCGCTCCAACCTTCCTTAACTTTCTTCTTTTCTAGCAAGAAGCCACCCCTAGGAAGACAAGGCATCGGCCCCAGGTCTGGGCCCCAGGTCTGACTCATCCCCAGGAACCTACCAGGCCTTCGCAAGGCGATGATCAACTACTTATAAATTTTCCTTTCTTTTCTTTTCTATTTTTATAGGGGGTTAGAACCCCTTTTTACACACCTTTGTATTAATTTATTGTCTTTTTAGATATTCAGGGTTTTTTTTCATCATCATTATTTTCTGCTTCGGCAGGCTTCTCTAACTGCCTCACAACTAACAAGAACTCCTAAAACGGCTGCCTAACAGGCTAGCAGAACAGGGTCACTAGGACTTCCGTCTAAAACAGGTCTTTCAATGCTTGACAATGTCTTTACAGGAGGCAACGACCACTCAGACCTCCCTCAAACATACTGAACTGAAACCTCAGGACTTCATGTCTTGGATGCCGGTCCCCAATAAGAAAAGAAAAATCCCTTACAAGCACACAAACATATATAACATAACAACCACAGTACTCACAAAGGAAGGATATCACCTGGATAGGGCCATGAGAAGCGTCCACGCAACAAAAGGCTCCTTCCACGCTCTTCTTCCGAACCTGTCTAGCACAAAACTCAAACGAGAAACAATTAACCGCACCTGCACTAAACAGACAACTGGCCCTCTTGGCCTAATGAAATAAAACACTTCACCACAAAAAAGGATCTGCCCTCTTGGCCTAACGAAATAAAGTAATAACACCTCGCAACACTGGCCCTCGTGGCCTAACGAAATCAAACAGAATAGCACCTACACATCCCTCCCTGAAAGAAGCCAGATATACAATAATAGGCTCCTTTCCAAGGAGAAAACCACAGGGCTCGTAGCCATAAACTAAATGCATAAGGTTATGGCCCATCCCTCCTGCATATATAGCAAGAGGCGTACGCATAACATGTTGTCTAATTAACCTATGGGTCCTAGATAATAATAGTAGATTGGTCTCAGCTACTCTTTGCATCACCCATATCAACCATTGTCTGCCATATATTGCATGCTCTAATAACATTCCCCACAAGCGACCGGGTCCTGTTGCATCATTGATCACAATATCCAAACTAGGACCACAATTAAAGAAAAGGTCTTCTTCATAAGCAAGATTTGCCAATGAATCCACAAACTAATTCCAATAACGTGGAATCAGTTGAAAAGACACTCGCTAAAACTCCTCAAGTAGGGTCATAGCAGTTCGATGATACATACAGAGAATGGGATTCCGCACTGTGTATGTCCCATCTAACTGATTCAGGATCAATTGGGAATCCCCTTTTACTAACAACCGACGAATACCACCTTGTTTGGCAATATGCAGTCCCATAATCAAGGCTTTATACCCCGCCATATTGTTAGTGAATCCTACCCCGAGATAAGCAGCTAACTACATTGTAACTCTACCTTGGGGATCTCGGATTACTACTCCAACGCTTCCTTTTTTATTAGGGCCCCTGGACGCTCCGTAAAAATATAATGTATACATCCACAATGGGTTTACACAGCTGGCCATCATGAACCCCTCTACTCGTAATTATGGTAATCAAAGTTTAGCATGTTGAGAGGATGAACTGACGGCTCCATCCCACCTTCTTCATTGAACTCAACAGAGATACTCGTCAACAGTCGTAAGCAGTGATGGCAGAAGACTTTGATCTCCCACACAAAGGTTCTGTCTTCTTGCTCAATCACTTTGTATCCTTTGCTCTTCCAGATAAGTTTCCCCTGATGGTATCTCTGTTCCAGATATGGGTGCTCCAAATAAGGGATTAATCGACCCATCAACCAACTTTTAAGCTCTTTTTCAGGTCTCAAATCATCCCCAGCATGGACCTGCAATGCATTTCTCTATATTAGCATACTTAGAAATAATAAGGTTTAATCTTATTAAGATTAACCTTATTTTTAAACTCTACTCCCTATAGATCAGCTAATAGAGTCGTAGACCTATTTTTCCCTAACCTGACAATCTTGTAGGGGCCATCCCATTTAGGTTCCAGCTTCCCTGGAAATAACTCCCTATGCGCATCATAATAGAGAACTAATTGTCCTTTTTTAAAGGTATATTTCTTTGCTCGAAGGTCATGCAACCACTTCATCCGACGTTTAGCCACCTCCTGATGTAATAAGCTCTGCAACTTCAACTCATCCAGGTGGGCTAAGGTCGTGAAACGCTCAAAAAGGGAATCCTTATCTCCCCAAGAATGGTTAATTGCAAACCGTATGGTTGGCAACTCAATCGCAAGGGGTAACACACACTCTTTCCCATAAACCAATTTAAATGGAGTATGGCCGGTAGCTCACTTGAACGTGGTATTATACGCCCATACTGCCACATACAGCTTCCTGTCCCAGTCTCGTTTCTTCTCAGAGACTATCTTAGACAAGATCCCCACAAGCTACTTATTAGTACTTTCGACTTATCCGTTTGCTTGCGGATTATAAGGGGTCGTTTTATTGTGCTTGATTTGCCAAGCTTCTGTCAAGCTTTTGATCACTTTATTCAAAAAATGGGTTCCATGGTCCGACACTAATTCTCTCGGGGGACCAAAACGGCAGATAATCTGCTCTAAAAGGAAACTTGCAGTCTCTTTTGCATTGTCCTGCCTCGTCACCCGCGCTTTTGACCATTTTGTAAAATAATCAGTGGCTACTATAATATATCTCTTCTGGGTAGTAGACGACAGATTAATAGGACCCACAAAATCAATGTCCCACTTCTCAAATGGAAGGATAGCCATGATAGGTGTAAGTGGACGTTCCTATACTGTCTACTATCATGCCTTTGATAGGTATCACATTTCTTAACATACTTAAAAGAATCTTGAAAGATAGACGGCCACCAATATCCAGCTCTTAAAGCTTTCTGCGCCGTCAACCGTCCCGCGAAGTGCCCTCCACATGCAGAGTCATGGCACTCTTCTAAGATAAAAGGAACCTCGTCAGGCATCACACATCGGCGATAGATATCATCAACACCCTACTGATATAGTGTCCTTGCGATCAAGGAAAACTTCAATGCCTGTTGTTTGATTTTCCTCTTTTCTGACTTTGATAAACTAGCTCCCGTCTCTCCTGTTGATAGATAGTGTGTAATAGCAGCATAGCAAGATGGAATAGAAGCTGTATCAATTTTAAACATTTTCTCAATATCACTTCCTTCAGCCAAAATCTCTTTCGGCCCCCTGAAATCCACAAGGCATTCCACAATACCCTGCAACCTCTATGGCTTACTCTTAATCTCATAATCGAACTCCTGCAAAGTGATTAACCACTTTGCCAAACGATCAGGCGGCTGCGGCTTGTTCATAAGCAATCTAAGCCCTTTCGCCTTCGTATAGAACACTACCTTTTCATAGAGGATGTAATGCCTGAATTTCTTAGTCCCAAAGACCATCGCCAGACACAACTTCTCCATGTAGGTATAATTGATCTCGAAACGCCCAATTTTCGACTAGAAAAAGCTATCGAATGATACCACTTTTCCTCCCAGATTTGGGCTAAACAGCAGCTAATACTATGCATGTTGGCTGCTGAAAATATATAGAACACCTCACCTCTTTTAGGTGCTTTTAAAATGGGTGCTTTTACTAGCTCCTGCTTCACATCCTCGAAAGCTACCTTACAAGGGTCGCTTCACTCAAATGAACATCTAAAGGATAATAGATTCATTAATGGCAACGTTCTTTCTGCCAAGGCATTTATAAACCTCCGATAGTACCCTATCGATGACAGAAAGCTATGAACTTCTTTCGGAATGCGCGGTGGACTCATAGCGACTATGACCTTGATCTTTTCAGGGTCAGTTTTGCTATCCCTACTGAACTGACCACATGGCCCAACAATAGCCCATAAGGTACTCCAAAGACACACTTACGTGGGTTAAGAGCGATACAAAATTGTCTGCAACGCTCGAAGCACTTTCTTAAAAGAATCAACATCCTTTCCCTTACAGTGGCTGCCCCCAGGTCATCAATAAATACTTTCAACTCATCTGGGGAGATGTCACCAAAGGTCTTGTCTGTTGTTCGTTGCCATGATCCAGGTGCATTGCAAAAACCAAAGGCCATCACATGGTACGCAAAAGTACCAAAGACAGTAATAAAAGTTGTTTTCAACTTGTGCATCTGGTTGTATCCTGCAAAGCAATCCATGAACGAATATATCTCCCTACCTGCTAATTGATCCAAAATCTGGTCAATAAATGGAACGGGTAGTAATCTTTAACCGTTTGCTTATTCAGCTCTCTAAAATCCACACATAATCAGACCTGGTTGTTTTTCTTCTTCCTGATAATGACGGGTGAACACCATTCTGTGTGTTGTATAGGAAAGATTAAACCGGCTTTCCTTAACTTCTGTAACTCTTCAAACAACCCATCCCTCAATTCAAAAGGCATATGCCTTACCTTCTGACGCACAGGATGACTGCCTTCTTTTACAGGAATAGTATGAACAGCCAAGCTTGGAGGAATGCCTCTTAGCTCATCATAACTCCAAGCAAAGATATCGCGGAATTCTTGAATCAAGGACACATGGTCCTCCCTTTCTGCTGAACTGAGCATGGAACCTAATTTAATTGGCCGCAAATCATTCGGCGTGCCAAGGTCCAACTCAATCACATCCGCATCTCTTATCCTATCTTGCGGCTCTATCGGCTCATTTAGAGTTATATGATAGATATCTTCTGTATTGGACCCCTCTTTAGATTCGTTACTAGATGATGTCTCACTACCAAATGGATCGTCTGTTGTCTCTAATTCAGTAGAAGATAAAGGAGCTCTCTTACTTTGAGGAGACTCAAGATAAGCATCAACTATTACTCGATTAGCACCTCTACCTAGAACCGCTCAACCGGCGGGTATATCAACTTGATAGTCTGTTCGTAAGATCCAAGGCCTACCTAGCAAAACCCGATAGCTAGGGTGTCCTGTAAATCTTATCACGCTAAAGTCCAAGAAACATTCTACACTCGCAACTGTAACATGGACCTTAGTAACACAACCTTCTGGTTGTCTTAGACTATCATCAGCCATTCTCAGAAGAGTGGAGCTGTCTTTTTGGATACCTAGACCTTGCCTCTCCATCAATTCTGAACTCATGATATTGACTGAGGATCTAGTGTCTACAATGGCATGTTCCACTAATATTCCATCTACATAAGCTGGAACCCTAGGGTAGTTCTTTTCAGCATGGTCAAACCAATCTTCCCCTACTCGTGCTATGCCCAGAGATTCCACAATATACCCGATACGCAGGATCTTCTTAAATTCCTTACGTACTCATGGAGATAATTTGATCAATTGCAAGAGGTTCACATCTGGTTTAACTTCGCAAAGAGAACTTGCTAAATCAAAGTCATGATAAGTAGCCAAAGCTCTCTTTTCTCGCCAAACCATCCTCTCTTTTGGTCTTTGGACCAGTTTGAGTGCTTCTTTCTTAGCTCTTTCCTTCTTTCTTGGCACTTCTTCATCCTTCTTAGGGTCACCTTTTCTATCAACCGGCCTTAGGGATCCCCCTTCTATGCTAGAATTCTGGACTTGCGTCCCCTTATCCCCTTGTTTAGGGTTTGCCTCAACCGGTTTTATATTATCTTTGTCAACCTCTTTAGCCTTTTGGCCTCTTGTCACAGCTCTTAAGTTAGAGGTTTCAGCATCATTGACTCGTACAGCCTCAATAAGGCTGACTCCGTTGCCTTGTGGAAACTCTTCTATAGTTGTTTTTCCCCTCTGCAATATTTGCCTAGGTGCATCATTCTGCTGCAAGTTATTTCCTTATGCTCTATGATTCACTGGACCTGGTTGTTTACTCCCTTGTTGGAGAGAACTAATCTTACTCCAGCAGGTAGCAGCAGATGGCCCGACTTCCCACAAATGTCACATTTCACATTTGGATAGTTTCTAGGGAAGTGTTGTCCACCACACCATTTACAACTGAATCTAGAGGGTCCACCCTCTTCAGGGCGTCGACTCCCTATCAGATTTTGTTGCTTCTTCAAGAAATTAACGTCGACAGCTATTTTTTGATATTGTTCGAAAATCATATCAGTATAATGCTTCATCATGTCCTTAACTTCGCCAAGGACATTAGATGCACTCAACTCGTAGCCTCAATCATCAACTCGTCATTTCATTGGCCTAACAATCTGATTTGGCATTGGCTGTTGACCTACAGGAACAATGTTAGAATTCGAAACTTGGCCTCCAACATTTGATGGAGCCAACTGACTTGCCATGGGCATAGTCACACTGGGAGGAGTTGGCAGCAAAGGTACATTCAAAACCATACTCCCTCTCCCAATAGGGTTAGTCATAGGCATCCCTTGACTTCCATTCGTCAATGATGGATTGCCGCTAGGTACTAAACCCCCATTAACATTCATTTGAGAGGAGTAGGTCGTTTGTAATCATGCTTCTACTCCCTGTGCCCATGTAATAGCGGTGTCTATATCTGCTAAGGCCACACTGCTCAATTGTACTTGGATATTAAAGTCCAACCCATGCAAAAAGTATTGCAATTGGGTAGCCGACGGAATGGAAATGTAAGTTTGCAACTTACGGAATACTTCTTTCTCTTGGCATATGCTTTTACATTCTCATGAGGATCTTGACGTGTTACATTCAAGACCCGCAACCAATACTGGCCATCTCTTTCAAGGGCATATTCCGCTCGGAAAGCTGCATAGAATTGATCAATGGTGGTTATGGTTCCAGACTCTATGCTGTGATATCAGGGCAGCCAACGGAATGGAAATGTAAGTTTGCAACTTACGGAATACTTCTTTAAACTTCTTAGCATATGCTTTTACATTCTCATGAGGATCTTGACGTGTTACATTCAAGACCCGCAACCAATACTGGCCACCTCTTTCAATGGCATATTCCGCTCGGAAAGCTGCATAGAATTTATCAATGGTGGTTATGGTTCCATACTCTATTCTGTGATACCATATCGCAGCCCTTCCTTTTAACGTCATATTAAAGAATATCGTAAGATGTCCCTCATCTTGGATGCGATAATTGAACATCAATCTTTGAAATTCACAAATGTGAAATTCTGCATCCTCTTCCACTAACCCATTAAAAATGGGCAAGGGAACTCCTAAGGCTGGTAAATCCGGCGTCCCTGCAAGAATCGCAATAGGATGTGCCATGGTGACAATCGGATTAGCAATAGGAGCTTGAACGGGTGAATTCACCCCCCCACTTGAAGTGGGTAGACTTGGTATAGGAGAGGAAGATCTTACACTTCCTCCTGCACCTAATGGAAAAGGCGGAGCAGTTGGTTAACTAAGACCACTGCTTCATATACGTACTGGGCTACTCCTTTGGGGAGAATAACGGCTTACAATCTCTAACCGCCGTCTAGCCCTCTCAGCACGTTCTGCTTTCTAAATTTCGGCTTGACGGTCCTTGTCAGAGGACATAAACCAACTTTCTTTTGGTCCCTAGAAACCCTAGATCCGAAAACCACCACTTATAAGTGGCTCCCGGCAGATGCACCACTGATGGGACCTAAAATGGGCTAGCACTGGCTATAGCACTAGCCGGACCTCATACTCATGACACACAAACACCCTCATAGCCTCGCGGACCAACAGCGTCAATCTAGTGCTAAAGAACAAACTGCCCTAAAGCTTAATTCATGCGTTTATAGTTCATATTCCAACGTTTCCCTAAAACTCCTCAGAGGGAGATCCCAAAGTACTTAGGCATAATGCCTTGTCACACACATATAGGAGGCACTCCACCGACTAATAGTCAGAGCCCCACTACAGCTCTCCTACATCGTAGGGATTGGCCCTTTGATGCGCTGCTAAACATATAACACAAACAAACACAAACTCCTCTCTTTTATATTTCTCGTATTTCCAGGAGATATACCATGTGTCCTCACTTAGCAGTCCCTTAGGAAACCGACCCTCTATCCTACAGCACAGGATAACCTCACACTCTCAATCGTGGGTCAAAGTCCAAAGAAAACAATTGCTATGCAGTCCAGGAGCTTTTCCGTTGATACCATGAACCATGCATAGTGCATAATGTGAATGGTTTAGTGCACAAACAAAAGAAAATCAGCATTGTGTATCATGCAAAACCATTCTTTCCATGATTTCCATACTAGCGTTTATATAATGAAACGAGGAGAAACACCGAACCTTACGCTCATGCTGCCTTTTCCTTTATTTTAAAACAATGTCCTATAGCCACGATGCAACACATAAATCAGATTTAAGATTGTACTTTGACGCTCAAACTCCCCTCTCACCCTACCGTTTAATGTTTTGCAATCGTTGATAGGTGTAAGAGTCGTTTTATGTGTATTTCTTTGTAGAGAAAGCAATAAATACGGACAAAAACATAGAAATGAGGGTAAACCAAGGCTAACCTTGTGCTCTACCTTCATTATGCATTGCACAAACACTTATGTGATTTTCTCAAAATTTCTTTTTATCGTTTCCTAATTTTCTCCCATTTAAAACCCATTTTTTATCATTTTTTATATTTTTCCTCTATTATTTTCAATAAAAAATGACTAGAAATTGAGATTGGTTGTGGGCTGTGGCCCTTAGGTTCTTTGACAGCAAAATTTCACGTTATATCTCATGTTTTCCCTTGATTTTGCAAAAAACCCCCATTTTGCCTCTTAAACGCGTGTTTTACGGGTTTTATACCATTAATTTCAGTCATAACACTTATGATTTTCTGATTTTCTGACCATAAACTGATCAAACTCATGGCAAACAACAACATAATGCATAATCAGCCCATGGGAACAATATTTCATCACCCACATAGCATATAAACTAATTTTTTCTTTATGAAAATTGAATTACCGCTTAGGCTTTGTGTCTCAAGATCTCGGTTTTGCTATGGGACTACGTGTCAGCCCTCATTCAATGTCCAGCATCTTCAAAATCAACACTCTTCATGTCTTCATCCACCGAGAAGCAATCCGGTCTCATCCGGACAAGCTTTCCTCCATCATTCTTCATTGTCTTCTTCCACACAAGAACAGCCCCTTAAGGGAGAGAGAGGGAGGAGAGAGAAAGACTAGAATCAGATATTTCTATCCAAGCCACCATTTGACGTGCGAAGGGCGGCGATAGACTCAGCATCCAGAGGGGATTCACTGCCAATGATCACTTGGGTGGATTGCATTGAGGCTGAAGATTGAATATCAACATTTAGAGCGCATTTTTCGAGCACATATATGGCGCCATCTACTCCATGCTTTCATGCTTCTTCTCTCTCCACGTTTTGTTAGTTTCATAAAATGTTGCATGTCCCCCCCCAAAGGTCATGACCACTTGACCAAAGTTTGGTCCACCTTTTCAAATCTTGCCCATTTCTTGGCTCCTTCCCCATCCGGACTCCGAATTGAGCTCTGAAAAATCCTAGGCATCCGGCTTGACATCCCGCATTGGCCAGCAACTCCTGAAAACCCGCACAGCAATCTGAAAAATTATCAAAAATTAGCAAGTGTCGCTCGGGCGCCTTTAAAGCACTTTGATGCTTAAAATCGTCCTAGGTCGAGCCGCCGCGTTCGACGTTGAATATTTTTCCCTTGATATTCGTAATTTTTGGCTATTTTTAAGCACTTATCAGCATCAAAACTCCACTCTCAAAGATCTAGACTCTCCAAAAAGAGAGGCAGTTGTACCCCCACAACCTAGCGAGGCTATTCAGCCAACCACGGCTATGTCCCATAAGGACACACTAGAGAAAGAAAATGTTGAGGCCCAACCAAGCACATCAATGGTTGACCTGGTCTAGGGTCTTGAGTCGTTGAGAGATACACCTTCACTGACCAAGAAAAAGAGGAAAAAACAACGAAAACAATAGCAGCTACAGATGGTTGTGGACCCCAAGAACATCAAGACCAAGAGCGTTGGAGAGATGAGGAGTAAAGCATCGAGACCATCCACCAATGAACCCATCGATGTCTCTCCTAGTAGCAGCAAAATCTCATACGCATCCATGTGCTCTAAAAAATCAAAGCAGCCGCTACCATCAGTGGTTGCTTGCAACACTCAATCCATCGACAATAGAACCCGCATTGACCAATCAAGAGTGGATACAACACTGTCACAATAGGGTGACAAATTTATACTGGTCACATCCAAGGAGAACCATAACGTAATAACAAAGCCTCAAGAGAAACATGGAAACCCCAAGAGCATAAGAAATCCAAGCATTGGCCAAGCCCCCAGCTATGCTAAAGCCCAGGCAAACTCCTAGAACCTTGCGTGAGATGGCAACCGACCAAGCCCTCGTTGAACATAGAAGTGTCACAAAATGCTTAACCGAGTTGGATGCTAAGCTCAAAGTGTTCACACGTGTCTATGTCCTGGCAGATATGGGCGCCTTGAAGAATACTTGCCATTTTCCTTAACCTGGGAAAAGCGAGAACATCTTGACGAGCACTATAACAGGCTCCTATATGAACACATGCGACTCATGTCTGACAAGGAAGTCGATGAACTACGCTTAACTATCACATTCAATAATGTGCTCTGCCAACCAAATCTTTTAGAGATAGAGTAACTAAAATGACTATCAGAGGGTCGAAGTCAATTTGAACAATGTTTATGTGAAAATCGTTTTGCAATGATGTGCTCTGCCAACCAAATCTCTTAGAGATAGAGCAACTAAAGCGACTATTAGAGGGTCAAAGTCAATTTGAACAACGTTGGTGTGAAAACCGCGTTGTAATGGCCGAACTATGAGCCCAGATCATGATAGTCTCAGAGGAGCGATTGGCCAAATGGCGGTCTCAAAGAGACCCAACCTATGTGGCACCAACTTCCTTTCGAGTGTGCTGACTGCCATTTGGGGTACAAACTTAGCTAAAACTAGCCAAGAGAACTCTCCATCTGATAAGGTTCTCACTGAGGAGGAGTTACATGTTGCCAGTAGACTCGGACAAGGTTCCATGCTACTCGATGTTGCAAAATATCTATCGGTATTGAACCTGCCACAAGTACTGGATGCATGTGCCACACTCCAGTACAATTCGGAGTTCTACAATTAGCTTTTATCCTCGTGAAGTGACATGGATTCGTAAATATGTACATAAATAAACAACGAATTTTGTGACCCTGTATAGACAATATCAACACACACAAGCAATGATAGTCAAGTGCAGGGAGAAGAGTTGGGTTTGACAGGCTAAGCTCCTCAGGTCCTCCTCTCACCACACATTTAGAAGTTGTGTGACCATTCCCGCCTCCAAGGGGAGGGCATGCAATCCTCATTACCAACATAGGAAGCCTTGACTGACATCTCTTATGGTGTAAACTGTTGAGATATCGAGCTCCACTCGTGATATGCCAGGGTGACCGTTATGCATTTATGTCACCGACTTGTCAGTTTGCAGATGCAGTTGGTACATCGCCCATGAATAATAGCTAGATGACAGCTATCCTTATCTACTCTAGTTCGTGGCTCAGTTAGTATGCCACCTTAGTTAGTTGAGTTTGGTTTGAGACCCATATATAGGGTTCTTCTATTTCTATGTACTTGAGTTCTTTTGGCTTACACAACTAAGAAGAGGAAAACAGTTTTCAGCCTCCACCTTTGTGTGTATTCCCCCATTGTGCAAGCGAGAAAGCTACAAGTGAGACTCCTTCTTTCTCTCCCACAATCTTGACATGGTATCAGAGCCTTGTTCGTGGTAAGGAGCTTAAGAAAGCAAGCCAAGTTCATGGTGTTCTGGTAAGAGGACCAGTGTTGCTTTCATTTTTCTGTTTTGGGAGCAAGTCTCTGCAGGTAGCACAGCTGGAAAGTGCAAGAGTGCATTGTCTCAGGTTGAGACGCCCTTCGCGGTGATGCAAGAGGGTAGTATATGCTACAGGAAAGGCTTTAGCCCTAGGTGACCCTGTTTTTTTTATCTGAGGCCATTTCAAGTCCTGTTTTGGAGGCGAAAGTTTTCTGCACACACTTAGGAAAAGGCCCAGTTTTATGCTGTGCGACCACTGTTCTACAGGTCGGTGAAAAGTTACTGTAGAAATTGCATCGTATGCCTGTGCGCAGAGACATTGGAGTTACAGAATCATACTTGTTGCCTGTTGATGCAAAATCGTCACTAGGAAGTGACTATGTGGTCAAATACCACTTTCGTCAGTTTTGCAGATTTGCCCTTGTGAGGCAGAAGCTGTGTTCTTTGCAGTCACAAAATTTTTTTGCAGTGTTCTATAATGGCATTTGATTCTCTTTCGCAGATTGTCACTGAAAATCTTGACAAGAACAACTTCCAAGCATGGAAGTTTAGAATGACGAATTTCCTTATGGAAAAAGGATATTGGGAATTTGTTGCAGGAAATGAAGAAGAACCAGTTCTTCCTGATGTTCCCAATCAACAGCAAATGCAAGCATTTAAAGCATGGCATGAGAGAGCCAGGAAAGTTATGTACTGGCTGTCTATCAGCATTTCAGACTCTATGATTGTGCATATTCAAGATGCAAGTACGCCAAAGGATGCATGGGATACTTTGTCAAAAATGTATAGCACAAATACGCAAGCCAGGAAAATGCAACTCAAGCAAGAGTTGCATAATGTGCAAAGAGAAAATATGAGCATCAATGACTACCACATGAAGGTGAAGAAGATTACAGATGCACTTGCTTCCATTGGGTCGCCAGTGGAAGATGATGATTTAGTTTCTGTGACCTTGAATGGTCTAGGAAAGGATTATGCACAGTTTCGAACATCCATTTCCATCCGTGAAATATTTCCTGATTTTGAGGAGTTGATTGCTCTTCTAATTTCTGAGGAGCATAGAAATGGTGGTGCATCTTCTTTAGGAGGAACTTCAAAAGAAGCTGTCTTCTACTCAAATGCTGGAAGAGGTAGAGGCAGAGGTAGAGGAGGCCGATTTGGAGGCCGTGGTAGAAATCAAAATATACAGCAAACTCAAGAAAACCAGTCCTGTGGAGGAGGACGTGATAACTCTAGAGGCAGAGGGAGCCAAAGAGGTCGTGGTGGATGGCAAAGAGGCCAAAATGCAAACAGCAATGTTGAATGCTACTATTGTGGTAAAATGGGTCATATGGCTAAGGAATGCTATAAAAAGCAGAATGACATCATGAATGGAAAATTGCAACAAGAGAATTATGCATCTTCTAGTAGACAAGGTGATGACATAAATGAGCATTTGTTTATGGTGTAGCACATGACCAATTCTGTGACAAGTGCAGAAGAAAGAAATGATGTGTGGTATGTTGACTCAGGTGCATCAAACCACATGACAGGTCATGCAGAATGGATGCAGGATGCAAGGAAAATGGAAAAACCAGGATTTGTGGAGACTGGTGATGATACTGCACATCCTATTGTGCAGATTGGAAAAATTCCTTTGTCTATGCAGGATGGGAAAAAGAAATACCTCTCAGATGTATTTCATGTCCCGAATATCACCAAGAACCTAGTTTCTGTTGGTCAAATGGTTGAGCAGGGCTTGCAGGTCAGATTTAACTCTCATGGATGCTTTGTTGAGGATATGAAAAATAAAGGTCACTTGATAGCAAAAGGAAAGAAGAAGGGTAGAATGTTTACGTTGGATGCAGACATGTCTGAATTGAGTGCAGCAATGTTTGCACATGGGACCGGTGTAGTTGCAGATATTGATATCTGGCATAAACGCATTGGTCATGTTAATGTACAGTGACTTAAATCAATGTAGGCCCAAAATATTGTTGCAGGATTGCCTAAATTCAAGGTTGCAGAAATGCATAAGGTATGTGAAGCCTGTCAATTCGGAAAACATGCAAGGAAACCATTTCCTAGACATGTTCAAGAGAGTAAGAAGCCATTGGAATTAATCCACTCTGATGTGTGGACTACTAAAGCTGCATCTCTTGGAGGCTGTCATTATTTTGTCACTTTTATTGATGACTATAACAAAAAAGTTTGGGTGTATTTTATGAAAAAGAAAAGTGAAGTTTTTGGGCATTTCAAAACTCTTAAAGCTATGGTTGAAAAAGAAACAGGCCTGCAAATAAAATGCCTAAGGTCAGATGGAGGGGGAGAGTACCTCTCAAATGAGTTTGCAAGGTTCTTGCAGGAGCATGGCATAAAGTAGCAATATTCATGTAGTCATACCCCACAACAAAATGAAATTGCAGAAAGAAAAAATAGGCATATTGGAGAGGTATCTCGTGCCATGCTCAATGAAAAAGACTTGCTATATTTTTATTGGGCTGAGGCAGTTGCTACAGCAGTCTACATAATGAACAGAACTTCCACTGTAGCAATACATGGGATGACTCCAGAGGAGAGGTATACTTGTAGGAAACCAGATATTTCTCATTTGAAGATTTTTGGTTGCATTACCTATGTTCATGTGCCAGATGAGTTGAGATCCAAGTTGGATCCAAAAGCTGAGAAGTGCATCTTTATTGATTACTCTCTACAATAGAAAGGATATAGATGCTATAACCCTTCTACTTGTAAGTTTACAGTGAGCAGAGATGTTTATGATGAGATGAGTAGCTGGTATAAACCAGTAAATGTGATTGTTGATGTAGATGCACAAAATGGTAATGCTGCATAGAATTCACAGCAGCAGTCACAAAATATTAGTGGACCTGGAACGTCCTCTAGCAGTGGTTCACATTCTTCGCCATGGATAGGCAAATTGAGATCAGGAGAATCTTCTCAAAGCAATGCAGATAGTGATATTCAGGTATCACGAAAAGGAAAAGAGAAGGTAGATCAGCCCATGTTTGATGTGAACGCAAGTCACTCTTATGTGGATGGTGAATCTAGTGGCTCAGAACAGAGCATTGATGATGAGTTGGGTATTCCTTCTATTGTTACACCTGGAGTAAGGAAGACCAGGGATGTTTTGAGAGCACATGGGAGTGAACCTACTTTGCGCAGGTCTACCAGAGCTAGGTATCCTGTGGATAGGCTGAAATATGATGGATTTACAGCCATTCACTATGCCTATATGGTCAAAGTGATACATGAACCAGAACCCACTTCTTTTGAGCAAGCCATGGAAAAAGAAAAATGGGAGAAAGACATGGATGAAGAAATGGATGCCTTGGAAGCAAATGCTACATGGAAATTGGTACCTTTGCCTAAAGGTAAGAATGCAATTGGCTGTAAGTGGGTTTATAAGGTGAAGCACAATGCAAATGGTTATGTGAACAGATACAAGGCAAGATTAGTAGTCAAGGGGTATGCACAAACATATGGCATTGATTATGAAGAAACATTCAGTCCGGTTGCAAGGATGGCAACTGTAAGAGCAGTCATTGCTATGGCTGCATCAAAGGAATGGTCTTTACATCAGATGGATGTAAAGAATGCCTTCTTGCATGGTGATTTGCAAGAAGAGGTATATATGGAGCAGCCACCAGGTTATGTGCATGTTGTTCACCATCTTGAGTTTGTTTGCAGGTTGAAGAAAGCATTGTATGTCTTGAAGCAAGCACCTACAGCATGGTCTGACAAGATAGGACAATATCTTGTCACTATTCGCTTTCAAATTTCCAAGGCAGATTTCTCACTTTATGTGAGAAAAACAGAGAAATGTATTATGCTGCTTGTCATTTATGTTGATGATTTGATTATCACAGGTGATAGTGATGAAGATATCCTTCATGTGAAAATGCTATTGAAGCAGAAGTTTGAGATGAAGGATTTGGGAGAGCTGCGTTATTTCTTGGGCATTGAGGTGATTAGATCACCAAGTGGGATATGGCTCTTACAGAGGCAGTATGGATTGGACATGCTGTCCAAATATGGGATGACAGGCTGTAAGCCTATTTCAGTTCCTTTGGAGCAGAATGTGAAGCTGAGTGCAGATGCAAGTGAGCTTCTAGAAGACCCTACTATATATAGATGCATAGTAGGAAGTTTGATTTATATGACTATTATCAGGCCAGATTTGAGCTATGCTATTGGATTGGTAAGTCAGTTTATGCAGGCTCCAAGGAAACCGCATTTAGATGCGGCTAGACGCATACTCAGGTATGTGAAGTCCACATTGCAGTATGGACTATTTTATGAGACTAGGGTTCAGATACAGTTACATGGATACACTGATGCTGATTAGGCTGGTAGTATTTCTGATAGACGATCTACCAGTGGATATGTGTTCTCTTTTGGGAGTGCTATAGTCACTTGGAGCAGTAAGAAACAGCCTACAGTTGCCTTGTCGAGCACAGAGGCTGAGTACAGGGGCGCAGCAATGGCTGCATGTGAGGTACCTTGGTTACATAAGCTACTTATGATATGCATCAGCCTACAGATGGGCCAGTTGTCATTTATTGTGATAACATGATTAGTATACACTTGGCAAATAACCCAGTCTATCATGCTAGAACAAAGCACATTGAGGTGCATTATCACTATGTGCAGGAGAGGGTTTTACTAGGTCTTATTGATCTAGTTTATGTCAGCACAGAGGATTAGGTAGCTGACATATTTACAAAGGCATTGGGTGCAAAGAAGTTGTGCAAGTTCAGAGACCTACTTGGTGTGCATGAATTGGGATTGAGCTCGAGGGGGAGTGTTGAGATATCGAGCTCCACTCGTGATATAGCCAGGGTGACCATTGTGCATTTATGTCACCGACTTGTCAGTTGTTGCAGATGCGGTTGGTACACCGCCCATGAATAATAGCTAGATGATAGCTATCCTTATCTACTCTAGTTCGTGGCTCAGTTAGTATGCCACCTTAGTTAGTTGAGTTTGGTTTGAGACCCATATATAGGGTTCTTCTATTTCTATGTACTTGAGTTCTTTTGGCTTACACAACTAAGAAGAGGAAAACAGTTTTCAGCCTCCACCTTTGTGTGTATTCCCCCATTGTGCAAGCGAGAAAGCTACAAGTGAGACTCCTTCTTTCTCTCCCACAATCTTGACATAGACAGGGTACCATCCCTTTCTATACACCTTTCCCCTTTTTTCAGTCTATCCTTCCGAGGATGAGTCGTGTCCCACTCCATGACAACCAGTCCACGCAAGTTAGCATGAGCCAAGATCTGCTAATGGTTAGAGCCAAAACGAACATCATCATGGAGGCCATCCCTCTACAACAAGCATTGCATGCCTCACCTCTCCCCTCCTCGTCTTATGCGCTTAATTAGATATACAATCCTTTCCATGGAATGGTTTTATCCTATCTCAAGGCCTAATCCTTGGTTCGCATTTTGCAGGTCCCCCACGTAGCAGGCATGGAGCACCCAGTGCAGCTGCGTGCAAAGACGCTCTCTGCCGTCGAAGGGAGCATGCAGCACATGCCCCCCCTGCCGGTGCACTACGTACCTAGCCTCAAAAGGTATGCAAAGAAACGAGGCCCCAATTGACCCCGCACCCAAGGGAGCACACAAGGTGTGGCAACACCGGATGTGTGGGCCCTCAACAGACACTCGGGTACCAAGTGCTTGAAAGCAAAGAGGGCAGCTCGAGACAAGGAAGAATTCCATGCATTGTTTAAAAGCATTTTGGAAACAGTTGCGGCCAGAGACTACACCATTCAAGTCCCGGCCAACATCTTCCCTGCCCAACCTCACAGGAGCCCTCACCAGCAGAGCCTCAGTCGCCTCTGACCACCCGGACTCACCCCGCCTCGTGCTAATCAAGTAGCCCCTATGATATACAAGCAACTTAACAAAGGCCATCCTACCATAACTTTTTGTCTTTAATGGTTAAAGAGGCAAGTTCCCCACTTGTACACACTTCCATTACCTATTGCTAATATATACCACGTCTTTAACAAGCACTAGAATAGGCATCGCCATCACCATCATAGGATTTTGAAAAAGTTATATCTTTACATTATTGCATTTGTTCTTTGTATTGATGCATGCGACTTGCATATACTCTCATGAAGTGACAAGTGGATGCAGGATGACACAGGTCTTCGTGCAAACGTATTCAATGCCCAAGTCACCGCAAGACCACCAACCTCACAAAGAACCGTAACAAAGCCATGCTGCCAAATGCAAAAAATCACCCTTGCGAGTGCCCACATCGCACGACCCAAAGCATAGTCATGGGCTACTCTCTCTTCTTGGGTCAATGTCTACAATTGGCTCACGATAGTTGTTACCTCAATTGTACCAACATCACGTGTCACAAAGAGGTTTGCAATATCTCAAGTGTATCTCCTCATCTCAACAACTACTTCTCTAACAACAAGGCTAGGGCACAATCATCACTGTAAAATCCATTTCCTGAGACTTCGAAGCTTGACATTTCCCAACCCATTGAAAGGCTGATAGCCTCAACATATTACAATGGTTGTACTCAAACAAGTTTTTTTTAAAGCATTTTTTTTTTAAACCAAAAGATAACAAGCACGCACAATCACAGCACAGCACCTAGGGGTCCTCAAATTAGGTGTGTCCAGTGACCTTGGTCGGCTGGCTCTGTCCCTAGTCCCCTAGCCCCTTAGCTTCACCCACAATTGTTCAGGGCACATTAAGGGCAGGACATACCTAGGGAGCTTGTCTCGCCTATGGTTAGACGTGTCACCCTAACCCATTCACACGATTCCCTCTTGCAATCTGCCTTAATATCATTGCAATCAACTGTGGTAAGCACCGTACGAATGGCCATGAAAAGTACACTGTCCTCATCACGCAGATCCAATAGCTACTAGCTATCGATAGTGCAGTGTCCCTGTGTTCAATTATGTTACGTCATGCAATCACAATGCAAAGGATGTCGCATACACCTTCATGTGTACTTCTTCTCTACATATAGACAACTTTGCTTCATCCACACATCGTTATGAGAAACCAGCCCGTGGTCTTCTAACTACGTAATATCTAAGTATGCACGAGCACTCACATAATATCTGCACCAAAACATATACACATTTTGGGTCCTCAAGTGCATGACAATACTCTCAGCTTGCTTAGAGTTCTGCTTAGAGTTTGACCTGTCTCCCAAACTAATTAAACTATGTATTGTGCACGATGGAGAAAACTAGCATTACTCCTAGGGAGAGACCACCCATGAGAGGTTTTCAATTGCAGGTATTGAAGGCTCCAACAAAAGTGTTGTTTGCTCTTCATCGACACCCAACTCTGAATTCTTATCCTTTATCATCCTACAAGCCTGCCAAGAATCGTCATGTACAGAATCCCCAACAAACCTGCCCATCAGTGCAATCCCCAACAAAGAACAGCCCTATCACCAACTCCAACAACCCTACCACTAGCCACCTAGGCCACCAACGTGCCCCCAATGACCTTCCTCCACACCACCACCACCACCACTCCTCCACATCAACCATCGATGTCCCTTCCACCCACGTCTTCAGTGCAGGCCAAAGCCTGCTATCTAGGATGGTGAGTGCCATGGGACTGGCACTCATCTAGGAGGGGAGTAATGTTAACCCTCAAACGAATGAAGGTGGAAAATCCGAAAAAGCTAAAGCAGAAGACAAAGGCCAAAGTGAAACGGAAGACAAAGACGCACAAGGAGAAAAGTCCTAAATAAGGGAGAAAGGCGCGCAAGGAAAAGCACAAGTCAATACTTTTGTAAAAGAGCGCAAGCAGATCATGGTTTAATTCAAGGAGCGTCGAACTCTCACCCATGCAATTTGTAAATGTAGACGGGCGGTGGAAAGGAGGCTAGAAAGATAGAAGGACTATGGGAAAAAGGGCCTAGGCTACGGCCAGCCATGTAAAAAAGGAGATAAGGGGATGACCACCCAAAAGGGATTTAGGGTTTTGTATATAAAGTTGAAAAGTGAATGAGAATCTCATTCTTGTGTGTGGCCAAAAGTGGCTCTCTTCTTCTTCTTCTTCTTTCTTCTTGCTTGCTTGAGCTTGTGCTTGAGAGAGGGAGTGTGAGAGTGTGAGGGAGTGAGTGTGTGAGGGTGAGGGACCGGGGAGGAGAAGCTCTCCATCTTCTCCTCTCTTCTTTTCTTCTCTTCTCTTCTCTTCTCTTCTCTTCTCTTCTCTTCTCTTCTTGAGCTTGTGCTTGAGAGAGGGAGTGTGAGAGTGTGAGGGAGTGAGTGTGTGAGGGTGAGGGAGTGTGAGGGAGTGTGAGGGAGTGAGTGTGTGAGGGTGAGGGACCGGGGAGGAGAAGCTCTCCATCTTCTCCTCTCTTCTTTTCTTTTCTTTTCTTTTCTTCTCTTCTCTTCTCTTCTCTTCTCTTCTCTTCTCTTCTCTTTTCTTCTCTTCTCTTCTCTTGCTCACGGCAACGGAGCTTGAAGCATGGAGCTTGAGGATGGAGCTTGCTTTAAGTTTGTACTTGGATCGTGGAGCTACAGGAGTGCATGGGAGAGGAGATAACTAGATCGGCATGGAGGTAAGCTCACTATACCCGTAGATATGGATGGCATGTCAGCTATGTGAGAGGTAGCCATTAGTGCTCATCTTGGAACGCTTGAAACAATAAGCGGTCCGTGGGTCTTGGCGGTTGAGCAAAAGCTCCCACAGCAATGTTCACAACCACATATTAAAAATGGATTGCTTGTTGGTCCAACCACATATTACAAACAAATTACACTATGCATGCTCATTGCAAGTGTCTAAAGTCAACCCCCACCTATCCTATGTAGTCTACCTACCTCCACTTTGCAAATTGCATCACCTTTCTGCCCTAACAATAGGTCTTATTGCACTATAATTGTGAAACCTAGGACTTCTATGCATATTAGCTTGTCTACATTTTTAATGTTAGATCACCCTAGAGTGCTTAGATATTATGTAACAATTGTCTTCAATGCCCAAAAGAAAGACCCCAACATCCCCACAAAGCTCCATTGTCTCCTATTCCATGGCTATTTCATCTAGATAAGCATGCTTCATGAACATCAATTGCTTGAAGTAGGCTTATTAATTAGTAGGCCATTTTCAAGAATTCTAAACTTGCCAGTGCAAGAAAGGGAGCTAAATTGCCACACCTTTTTCTACCGTGCTCTTCCAATTTTGATCACCCACAAGCCATTCTCTAGAATTGCAAGAAAGGGAATTGTATTTTTGTGATATCCTTTTTAGCCACGACCTCTTGATTTCACTAGTCTAATCTACTCTTATTTGTGTAGGAATGTAATGCTTCTGTTTTTCTCAACTCTACTCCAATTAGTTCAATGGAGAAAAGTGTTATTTCTAGTGCCACTCTTGATGGTTTTGAGGTCATTGATTAAGCAAAGGCCACTTGGTGGATGTATTCAAAGACATTATTTCTTATGTAGACATTCTAGCATTAGCAACCAAAGATGCCATTTGTTGCTATGAATTCCTAAATAGTAGCTTGTGTGTTACTTTTTTAAAAAAAATAATAGTGAATATATTTCTAGGCCCCCACTTATCATATCTTAGTTGTCCCTACTTTCGCCATCCCTTCCATCAATATGTGACTCATCTACATCACACCCTATCTACTTGAGTACTAGTGACTCACACTTTAGTGTTGATCTCTCACATGACTCACCTTCTACACCTATTGTAATGTTCCAAGATTGACCACACACACACATCTCCCTTAGGACACACATGCACTACTCCTACATACACTTACATGCTACATGGCTAAAAGACACACACACACACACACACACATACATATAGACATACACATCCATAAGTCTTGCACACATATCCGCATGCATACACATACCATTATGATAGTCAAGGTACTTTATTTTGATTGTATATGACACATACAAAAGCACTTGCACAAACTACTTAATATAGCTTTGCTTGCCATCGACTCTCACATGCACATCATGTCCTGGCTACTGTTTTGAGTCCTATGGTTGTGGAATTTTTGTTGTATCATGTATTATAAAATATAAATATATAAATTTTTCCAACATTTTCCTATAAATTTTGTTTTGCAAACACTCTTAAGATATGCTATGTTGAAACACACATGTATACAAAGTCATGGTTATTTCTTGCTTAAGTATACAAATCTAATCACATACCCATATAGTAAACTATAGACACACACATTCACACTCGATAAACCTTTCATAATCTTACTAAAACTCATGAATACACAAAATTGTATGGCTATTTCCTAATGCCACCACATTATCTTTTACTAGGATAAGCCATGATTTTGTATGTACCTTAGAAAAAAAAATCATATGTACATTATTTGGATGGTTTAGAGAGGTAGTATGTCCCAACTGCTTGACAATACCTTTTTCTCACATATTAATAGTAAATCTATTGGATCATACCGTGATCTATTGGCTTAGATAAGGAATAGCAATTGATATTTTATGTCTAGAACTATCTTGTGGCTAGGCTTGACAAGAATTCTTACAAAAAATGTAACTAATTGAAATACACATGAATGGTTTTTAATGTTGTAGTTACACACAATGCTTTGACCTACATTTATATAAGGTTGAATCACCACAAGTAAAGGAGGAATTAATTACTTTCGATGGATTTATGAGCATGTAAGTACTCCTTGAATATAGGCACTAATTTCACATCACTCTCTACTTTTATATGGCTTTCTGTTAACCCCAACACGAAGAAAGCAAAAGGTAATAAAAAAGACGTAGGTCAAAGGCGGAAAAAAGGTAGCCTGACTGAAGAAAGAAGAGGAGAAAAGTCCAAAAGTGCAAGGGCAACCTTAAAAGCCCAAGCGAAATGTAAAAGGGGAAAGGCGCATTTTAAAATACAAAGGTGCACCCTGAAATCTTGTAAAAGAGTGCCAGGCGGTGGAAAATCCAAAAAGCTAAAATAGAAGATAAAGACAAAGGCCAAGGCAAAGAGAAACGGAAGACAAAGGCGCACGAGGAAAAGCGCAAGTCAAACTATTGTAAAAGAGCGCAAGTGCATCATCTTTTAATTCAAGGAGTGCCGGGCTCTCGCCCGTGCAATTTGTAAATGTAGACGGGCGGTGGAAAGGAAGCTAGAAAGATAGAAGGACAATGGGAAAAATGGCCTAGGCTACGGTCGCGGCCATGTCAAAAAGGGGAAAAGGGGATGACCGCCCAAAAGGTATTTAGGGTTTTGTATATAAAGTTGAAAAGTAAATGAGAAGCTCATTCTTGTGTGTGGCCAAAAGTAGCTATCTTCTTCTTCTTCTTCTTCTTCTTCTTCTTCTTTCTTGCTTGAGCTTGTGCTTGATAGAGGGAGTGTGAGAGTGTGAGGGAGTGAGTGTGTGAGGGTGAGGGACCGAGGAGGAAAAGCTCTCCATCTTCTCCTCTCTTCTTCTCTTCTCTTCTATTCTCTTATCTTGCTCGCGGCAATGGAGCTTGGAGCTTGGAGCGGGAGCATTGAGCTTGCTTGAAGCTTGCACTTGGATCATGGAGCTACCGGAGTGTGCAGGAGAGGAGGTAACTCAAACGGCACGGAGGTAAGCTCACTACACCCGTAGGTATGGATGGCGTGTCGGTTATGTGAGAGGTAGCCATTAGTGCTTGGCTTGGAACGCTTGAAACAATAAGCGGTCCGTGGGTCTTGGCGGTTGAGTGAAAGCTCCTACATTTTGGTTCTGTTGTGCCGGGACCAACGGATTCAAGCCTTGAGCCCTTGCGCGCTTCGAATTGAGCATTGGAGTAGGGTTTTTCCCGAACCGGTGCTTGAGATAGTTATGAAGTGAGGGGGTTGAAGATGGTATTCGATCTCCTTGGCAAGTAGGTTTTTTGATTTTTTGAGATTTACGTTGTGAGATGGAGTAGTGTAGGTATTTACTTTGTCATTTGGATGCATTTAGGATAGGAAAAAGCAAAGAAAAAGAAGCAAACAGTAGGGTTTTCTGTTGCTGTATAACAGGCTAAAAGAGGGAAATAGGGGCGCAGATCCTTGGAGCATTAGGGGAGTTTTGAGGTCTCGAAAATGCCTTTTAGGATGTGGAGAGAGAGTGCTCTAGACCAATAAGAGCAAAGCCTCCGTAACGGAACTTCTATTTTAAAAAAAGTAGAAAATTATTTTACAAAAATATATATAAATATAATGATATTACGCATTTGTATTTTTATTATGTATTTTTAGTCTCTTATATTCGTGATTATGACAACTTTTGCATTAATGGCATAGAGTCTCGGCTACTTTTATTTAATGATGTTTCTAGATTAATGATAATGACTGATGTAATCAAAATTCAAATTAGTGAAAAGCATGGCGCTCAGTTTTTTCCCTCCTTTCTTTTATTCCTCTATTGTTTTTCCCTCCGTTATGGTAGCCTAGTCCTCTCTCTCTCTCTCTCTCTCTCTCTCTCTCTCTCTCTCTCTCTCTCTCTCTCTCTCTCTCTCTCTCTCTCTCTCTCTCTCTCTCTCTCTCTCTCTCTCTCTCTCTCTCTCTCTCTCTCTCTCTCTCTCTATGCATGTATCTCTCTCTTCTACCATGGATACGGAAATTCGACCTTCAACAAGGCGTCCAAGCTCCCAAATCACATCCATATCAGTGTTTAACTCATTCCAAACTGATGGAAGATTGACTCCTACTATCATTAGCAAAGGTAGTTGGATCACCATGCAACAAGCAAAATGTAGAAAAAGGCAAAGACATGAGAGCTCGTTTATCTTTGCTTGGAAGGGCAGAATTCGAGATTTTAAGTTTGGAGCAAATAAGAATAGCATCAAAGAGGTACTAGTGCAACATGTGTTCATGCATAGAGAGCTGTGTTTGAAACCTGGATCTTCAAAGCTTCCAATGCATAGACCAAATTGTAAGAATTTGATTCTTAAAGTTTTTCCTTTCTTGAAAATGGTTTAGGTTTTTCCATTATAATATTTGTTTGTCTTGTAGATGTCTATCCCTCTAATCTTGAGGAATGGCAACCAGTGGAGTCTATTGTTGATGTTATTGATGTTATACATGGTTCAATTGGAGAAGAAATGTATAGAGGCAGAAAGAAGACAGAGCTTGCAAAGAATGGAATATTCTTTTAAGACCATTCTTATGTTATTCTTATGCGGCGTTGCCAATGGGGATCAATAAAACTCCTTCCTTTGCCAGATTTTTCAAGCTTTGAGTGGCCTTTGCCAAGTCCAGCTATTAGTGAGGGCTATAGATGTAAGATATTTTCTGAGATCCAGAAAGCACTAAAATCTAATATCTCAAGTAGGCAAAGCAAAGTTACTTTATTTATGCCTATAAATATATTTATTGATTTCTTCTCTAATATGGAGATAAGAATAACAAAAACCATGCTTTCAGTGAAGAGACTAACATATGATCATATCATACAATTTGTTAATGAAGGATGGGATACAAGGACAGAAGGAAAAATTATATGTAAGATAGATCAAGACTCTATAGCTTGTAAATATATGATTGCTACTCAAAATTTTATCCTTAGCTTTTACTATAGTCGATGGAATTTTGTTGGTAGTAGTCTAGTTGCTTTAGACCAGAATCTTAATGATTTCAGCAAGGATCCTATAGTGGATCTTGATATTTGGTTCAATGAGGATATTATTGCAATCTTAAATATCAGAAAATCATGTACGCTACATCAAGTGAGGATGGATTTACAAAATGGAGACATTGAACTACCATGCTCCTTTGTATTCCAACTTGACAAGAAACGAGTAAGTTTTCACATCATATTATATCTACTTAGATGTATATCAAGATCTCACTTTCTAACTAACAAACATTTGTAATTTAATTTTTGCAGATATCGAAACGGAGAGAAAATAATATACACTGCAAGGACATTCAAGAAAAGATATCTTTACTATCAATATAAAATATATGTATAAATTTTGTAGCAGATGTCTATCTGCCATCTCTATGAGATATACAAGGGTTCAGGCAAATTTCTATATATGAAGGCTTACAAGGTGATATGGCAAAGCTATTTCTTTTTTGGAGAACTATTCTTTCTAGGAGTCCTTTTGCCTTTCTTTGATGTCTTGGGTAGAGAAGGTGTTGAAGCTGTGGCTTTGCCTTCCGTGGTTATAGGCACCGCATCTTCTTCATGGTGCAAATCCCCACCAATCTCTATTGTTGGTTGTATACAATTGACCATTATATACTTCAAGAGCTTTGCTCTGACGTACCAAACATGCTCAGATGTATAGCAATCCTTTGAAAACTGTCACACATTTATAGAAAAAAGAGTTTTAGTTCATTATTGTTCTTACAATAGACTATATTTTCATCATCAATGGACTATTTGCAATTAATATCTATCTTAAAGTTTAGCATCTTTCATATTACCTTTACATGTTTATCATCATTAAGATAAACAAAGTTAACCATTCTTCTAGCATTTGCAATCACCCTCCAGCCACACAAGAATGGCTATCATCCTGATGGGGACACTGCAACCACCAACACAAAGTAAAACTATAAAGAGGAAGAATGGTAGTTCATAGGATAAACTAGTGTTTCAATTATTTTAATGAATAACTTACCGCAACTTGTCTATATTGCATTGTTGCAAGCAAATCAGACGGCATAGGGGGTCTTTTCTCTAGCTCTTCAATTAATCTTTTGGCACCTCTGTATATAAAATATGTTGAAATTTAGAGTACTTACAAAAAAAAGAATTGAAATATCAAGGAGCCCTTGGATAATATAACTTACAATTTAGCATTTCAATGGCTTCCATTCATAGAGTTGATTAAAAAGCATTGCTTATCCACAAGGTCTATTACAATCAAGCTCCAATGAGAACTAAAAGCAATCATATCTCAACAAATTAGTAGGATAAAATCTCAAAAACTCTAATAGAATATTAAATCACTTACTTTTCATTATATGGAATCATAAGGAGCTCCAAAGTATCGAAGTCAATCAAATTGAGCTAGTGCTCAATAAAACTTGTATCAAGCTCGTTCCTCATAAAGAATGAGATAGATGGATCAAGAACCTCAATTTTTTGTTGTATATCCAAAGGAAACTCATGCATTATACACCTAGAAAAGGCATAGAAATAGTGAGTATAAACAAGAAAAATCTTATTGTTTAAAAAATATCAAAAAGTATAAGTAATTATGGATGGACATACCTTAGGCCAACAAGAATAATACTGTCATTTACTTCTCTTATTTTATCCTTAAGAATTTGAACACATGCAGCATCAAAGGAGATAACCTCAGTTCTTTTGCCTAAGTCACCAGGTAAGAAACAAAACACACTGAATCCTTTTGGATTAGCTGCTTCAAGAAGGGTGGCTAGCTCATTTTCAAAGGACTCTAGTTGCTCTGTTTCCCTTTCTTCAACCCTTTGCCTCCTATACTCTCTCCATTTATCTGCATGTTCCTCTTTAGCTTTCTCCTCTTTTTCATGTTGCCTTGTATCCTTCTCATGGGTGACATCCTCAACCCTGAGACCAGAATCATCTTTCTTTCTCCTAGCTGGGGGCACATTAAGGATATTAAATGTCTTCACATTAGTGAGGGGAATTGGCTCAAGGACCTTTGAAAATCTATATCTTAGCCTCCTAAGAATTACCATGTCCTTGTCCATGAGTGTGAGCCTATGAGCATGAGCAGCACAAATATAGGCATCTTGAAAAAACTCAACTAAAAAATCCTCTGTGGCTTCTTGTATACAATTAAGAGCTGTTCTTTTCCATCTGAAACTATCCAAACTATATCTGTCACAAATTTCCCTGACAAGCCTCTGAAAAGACAACTTTGGAATTGCATTGTCAAGAGCCTTTACTGCCTTCCTAATCTCCCTTAGGCACCTGACATTTTGAGAAAACTTTCTCTTTGGCTTTGACTTTCTAGAGAGCTTCTGAGGCTTTGAAGATTGATGAATCTTTGATGCTAAATCCCTAGGATCAATCTTCTCCTTTCTTGCTGTTGCCTTAGTCCTAGCCATCTGCCAAAAAAAGACATGTTACTTCTTCTCCAGCATGTCCAGCGAAACGCGAGTCCCAGACAAGAGGTATCTATGCTGCATGTCGTTTTCACATTTCAACTGAATTTTTCTCGAGCGTGTCTAGTGAAACACGAGTGTCAAGCAAGGTGCCTCCTTGTAGCTACTTCTTTTCGCGTTTCACCAGACTTGTTGTCCATTATGTCCAGTGAAACGCGAATTTAAGCCAGGAGACCTCCTTGAAGTACCTTATTTTTGCGTTTCACCGGACAACTCATGAATAGCATAAAAATCGACAAAACCAAGAAAAAAGAGCTTTGATCTAAGGAAAGCTTTTAAAATTACATAAAATATCCATAGAATTAGGAAAGAAGTTTGAAGATTTCCTTAAATCTCCAAAACATTAAGGAATGCTCCCACTGTGGAAAAAAATCTTTTGTAGTGCTGATAAGCTCATAATAACATGAAGGATTAAGGAAAAGTATCAAAAGAATGCATTGAATGGAACCCGTTATTGAGAAGCAAGATGCAGAAACCATACCTTCTTTTTAGCTTGTTCTTCACAATCTCAACCTAATGACGACAATATACTCGAAGGTTTCCTTTGTTGGGGAAGTAGTGAAATGATTGGAGATTGGAAGGAACACCAAAGGTAAAGGCGGCATAGCAATGTTTTCTGCTTTTGCACGGACTCAACGTTCTTGGCAAAGTGTTAATAACACACGTGTGATGTATTCTCGCTTACCGGAATTTTTTTTTTTCTTGGAAAAGTGTTATGTAACACACGTGTGACGTATTTTCGAAAAAAGAGAGTGCGCACGTCTTCTGAAGAGTTTGATACGGTGTGTTAAGTGAGACACGTGTGCACGTATTTTTCCATTATTACACAAACTTTTTTGTTGGAACTATCACCACATGCTTAACGGTCAATATAAAAGCGTTTCAAAGCCATTTCTCTGCCATTGTCTTCTTTTCTGCCGAAATTTCGTCTCGACTTCCCTTCAAGGTCCTTGCTTCCTGTGTGGAGAGCAGTTCAACAATCTTTGATAGGTAACAAAAAAAATTTATTACAAGTATTTTAACAAAATAAATTTGATTAATATAGAAATAATTTTTAATAACACTTGAATAATTACAGATGTTATGTGCTTTGTATCTTTTAAAAGCAACATAGCTTTTCCAAAAAGGATTTTATCATAAATTTCTGTGTTTCCATAGAATTAATTTATAGTTCATGTTTCTCTTCTTGATTTTCATCTTTTGACCAGTGAAATGCAAAACAATGTCCCTGTTAGTGATATTTTGCTAAGTATTGCGTTTCACCGGTGAGATATTGGAATAATTTTTGTCTTCAAGGTAGTGTCCGGTGAAACGTGATTTCTTCACAGGTATTTGCCTTGGACACTTTAATTTTCGCGTTTCACCAATCAACTAAAAAAATTTCTCCTTTTTTGATTTTTTTGTCTTGGAAAATGCAATTTTGGGGCCTCTTTCCATGGTTCCATCTTGTTTTATTGGATATTGGTTCTATTCTGCTTTTTTTTCAGGGATAAACATTTTCCTGGTCAAGATGACAAAGAGGAAGCTTTCTCTGAAAGAAATGGATGAGGAGGAGATAATTGAGACATCTGATGATAGGCTCTTTGATTTCTTACACACCACTGGAAATTCTTCCAAGTTTGGCTATATCAGGGAAATTTTCAATGTTCCTTTTGATTTGAAGGAGTTATTGGAGGATCTTGAAGATAAACTTAAGGAGTACATATGTTTTTATGATAGACATGTGCAAGGTTTGGAAGTCAATGGATTTGTTCATTATAGTGATGTCATGGGAGCCACCAGTACATCCAGGTCAACTTTGCTAGGCAGGTTCAACCTCATTGATGAGGAATTCAGAAAGAAAGAAACACGTTGCCCTTTCCACAGGTACCAACACCAATGCCTTCTAATCCACAAGGACGTTGGATTTATTGTGTATCTTCAGTACATGGAAAATTCTTCTCCAAATATAGACCAACAGAGAAAGCTAGAGGATATTTCAAGTATGGATAAGGAGGTCGAAGAGAAGGAGGAGATGTTCCAAGAAGATGTTGAGAATCAACTTGTCCAAGGTTTTGATGTAGGTTTATTCAAGAGTGACAATATCACAATGGTGGAAGAAAAGGAGATCGAGCCAAGTGCACAAGTTGATGAAGAAGGTCCTCTTGAATGTGTTCCAACATTTCCCACTTATCTTATCAACAAGAAGAGATATGTGTTGCTAAATGATATTCAACATCTTTTTGATCTTAGAGAAGATTATTGCTTAGCAATCCTTGCAGGTTGGGGCAAAAATGACATGAATTTTATAGGTTATGAACAAGAACCACTAGCAAGTCTTGATGTTGAGGGATAGAATTTCCAAGATAGCTCTATAGCCTTACATACATGTATTAATCATATCATAGAATACGAAAAGGGGGGGCTACCTATAGAAGAAGAGTTCTTGTAGGTCCAAAAGAAACTTCATATTGATGATGTAGGGTATGAAGAGAGATTGAAGTCTCCATCAGATGAGAAGCCCAAGTGTTCAATAAATCTCTATGATGATAGTCTTCTTGAAGAAGACGAACACCCTAAGATATGAAATATAATTCGAAGTTACCCATTGAGTTTATGTTAGACTTTATTATGCATTATAGATAAATATCTTATATCTTGTACTGTTGTGGTTTGTTCTGTAGATTGAGATTGAAGATCTAGACAACTTTCTTGAAAGGGCCAAGAGCTCTAGGCCAATGAAGGGTGGAAAAAATCAAAGCCTTGGCCATTATATTGAAAACTTAAACAATCAAACAATTGTAATATATCATAGTAGATTGTCAAGCTCTCCAAGTCTACCAATGATGGATTTGAGAGCTATCTCAAAGGTAATTGGATCTCAAGTTTTCAGCAAAGGTTTGGACAAGATCATTTTGGTGGAGAAGGAAGAAGCCATAAGAGTTTTTGGCTTCATGCCTGGATACAGTGGATCTAGAGCTGGATATTTTGGAGTTCTTGGCTCCTATTTGCTCTCTTATGTAGGAGATAGTAAGAATTTGAAGCTTCTTCCAGGCTATCAGAAACAAGAGTTTTTGAAATACAGAGGTCTTATTGAGTGGGATGAAACAAAAGATTCCTCTAGAGGCCCTGTCGAGCTACCTGAAACCAAGGACTCCTTTGAAGGCCCTGTTGAGGTGCCTGAAACTAAGGACTCTTCTGCAACACAATCAGACTAGAAGATGCCAAAGATTAAGGGTTTCTTGAAACCCATCTTTTCCCAACTCTTTGTTTGGTTTGTAACCATTCTGTAAATATTTGCTTTGCGCAAGAATTTAAATATCTATCTTTTCTTCTTTGGGTAACAATTTGTATAGTCCTTGCTAAAGATGATGTATTGCTTGATGTGGTTGTATCTTTAAGCTTGAATTTATGCCAAATTTGTTGATAGAACCATTGAAATACCTCTAATAAACTGTTTTCTTTGTGTCTTCCACCTCCATGTCTTGTGTGTCTGAAATATTTTGTTCTTGCATGATAATGTGATTTTTCCATACCTTGGGTCGACCAGATAGATAGAGATCCATATTGTTTAATAAAGTATGGAGCATGGTTGTATAGAATATGCTGCATAGTCAACAAATAAAGAAAGTTATTAAAAAACATTATATGAGTTCGACAATGAAGAAACAAACATATACAAACTTCTTACCATATAGTGAGTAAAGTGTTGATCACCCCAAGCTTCTGTCATCGCCTTTTTGAAAAGGTTCAATTGGTTTTTAAAGTCTTTGAGATCATCATCATTCCATTCAGTCTTATCACAATAAAAAAACACTTTGTCTAGTGTTTCCCAAACTTTAGCTTTTCTATTTCGAACTTGTCCATTATCAGTGTGATCCTTAACTGCATTGTGTAGGGATTTCCACTAATTAAATTTAATAGTTGAGCCACCATTTCTCGAGTTTATCTTGCCAAGTCTCCCATGAAAGCCTAGAAACCTTCTAGCCTTCACTCCACCAATAGATGGTTTTTTTGGGACACAATTACCATCCTTAGACTTTTGAAGATCTGGTTCAATAACAACATTGCCACCATGCAAACCAATTGCAAAGAGAACTTTTTCAACCTTTGTTATAGCATCTGTTCTAGTTGATAATGGCTTCAACTTCCATGCAAATCCTATATAGAGATGAACAAGCTTTTCAATTATCCTGCAAAGTGCATGAAGTGTACAAATATGGGCATTCGCTAAAGGAATGTCCAAGACTGGTTTAAACTGTGGATCCTTATTGTGCCTACAGGGAGCTCTATTCCAATTGCTTGAGTTTAACTCTGCAGCTAGTGACATGCAGTATAAGCAAGGAGATCTCGAGTTAGCTCCCTTTGATACATTATACATACATTTGAGTGTCTTTAGGTCACCAGCTATGTGCCACTCAATCCTGTAGTTCCCAAATCCTTCAACAAATAGCTCTTCTCCTGCTTGTTGCCTTTGAATAACATTAGGTATTGATGTTTGATGAAAAACCCAATATAGTATATCAAAATTCTCAGTATCTACCTCAAATGCTCCTAGCCACCAGATGTTATATTCAGATTGAACACTAAATGATGTTGAGTGATTGCAATGACCCGATGAAAGTGCTCTATTCATCAAGGTGATAGAGATTCTCTCCAATTTTTTACATTTCAGAATCTTACTTTCATCAAGTTTAATCACAAATCTAGCCACTCCCTGTGCCTCTACTGACAAGTCATAAAATTTGATCATTAAGCATTGTAGGGTGGGCAAGTCAAGGAAAATTGTTAAATTCATTGAATGTAACCTCCTTTTTCTTGCCCTTGAAGCTAGCCTTGATATGAAAAGGCTCACCTAGAATCTCCATCACTTTGTTATTAACTCTATGTCTGATAGTCCTAACCACAAATGGCTTCGGAAGTATGCAATTGTGTATCTGTCCTTGCTTCATATTTGATTGTAAAAGATGGAAAAGTTGCATATAAGCATCTCGACTGATACCAATACTATCCAGTGTCTTCTGTACTAACTCAGAATCCAAAGAATGATCCTTTACAAATGACTCCAAGCATTGTTTCTTTGCCTTTTAAATTTCTTCTTCTCCAAAATATCCTTTGAAACTACTGAAGGAAGAAGATGATAATAAAACTGAGCTGCTTTTAAAGAATCTCTTTCACTTGCATTTGGTTGTAGAAGAGATCTAAGTAAAATTAACATCACAAATCAATGCAAGTAGTTTAAATAAATCCATATTTAAGATTTTTCAAGTGAAAAAAAATGTACCTTGCTGCTTGGATTCTTTTACCACAGCCTCCTCCTCATTTGAGATTCTCAATATTTTTAAGAGCTCTTTGTCGATTTCGAAGGCCTAATAAAGTTTGCTTTCGTTGATAAGCTTTGATACGCTTTTCCAATGAATGAATTTTTTGTTGACAATCCTCTAGCTTCTGCAATAACTCTATATTGTGTTTCATCAAAAGATGATTCTCTAGTCCAAGGATATTCTTTTCTACAACAAGATTAAGTGTATAACCTAAAAATCCATTGTAGCCATCACCAATAAACCTCATTAATGACGAGCTATTATAGAAAGGAGGAGTGCTATTTCTGCTAGGATCTTTGGGATATAGATTTCCATCTAACCAAAGATCAATATTCTTCTTTCCTTCAAACCTCAGTATATGTTTCATAGACTCTGTACCATGATAGATTTTGTTCTCTTTCTTATTGGTTCATACTCACTATCCAACTCAATATGAAGATGATAAAGAGGTCTTTTATGAGAGCTACAGAGATCATTAGATGATTGATCCATAGCTGAGTTACAGAGATCATTGGGTGATTGATCCATAGCTAAGGATATGATTAGAAGCAAGAACGAAAACAAAGAAGAGACTACTAAGGAGGAGAAAAAAAGAAGAGAGAAACAATGGAGAAACAATGGAGGGAGGCAATCGAGTATCCACCAAAATTCAAATTGAATATTACTTTTCACTTTAATGAGGAGAGGTAAGATCTTCATTATGACAACCTTGCCAACTTTATGGCGACCTAGATTTCTAGGTTTGATGTGACCACGAGAATATCACGACAATGACTTATTAATGAATTTTGATATTTTAACTTACCAAAATATAAACCTTTTAAAAATTCTATAAAATGATTTTATTTCATAAATTATTTTCTCTCTCTAGAATCTCTTACAGGGCATTTTTGAGACCTCAAAACTCCCCTAATGTGCCATTTGATTCGAGCACCATAGTGATTCCAGGCATGTCTGGCACTTCTTGGTAGTGTTTTGTATCTATCTGAAAGGCGCTGGGGCCGATTCGGTGTAGTAGACGTAAGTCTAAAGGCATCGCGTGCAACTCACAAGCCGTCGACCGTGTAGTCGGACCAGGCCGTCTAAGTCCCAGAATCGGATCCGTCGGACCAGTCCATAATCGGACCACTCGGACAACCGTCCGATCGCACCAACCCGTCCGACTCGGACTCGGACACTCAGACAATTGTCCGATCGGACCAACCCATCCGACTCGAACACTCGGACAATCGGACCACCCAGAATCGAGCCAATTCGAACAGCCAGAATCAGACCACCCTGTCCGATCCGATTTCCAAAATTGGACCACTTTGAAAATCGGACCACTTTTTTGATCCGACTCCCAGAATCGGACGTGACCAAAATCGTACCACTGGGCCGATCGGACCAACCCAAAATCGGACGTCCGATTCTGATAATCGGACTCCTGAAAATCGGACATCTGAGAATCGGATAAAAATTTATCAAAATCGGACAAGTATCTAGAACACAAATTTTGACACATCTAAACCCCGAGATTGACCCCAAAGGCTACGTAGAGCTAAAGGCACATCACAGATCCATCATCGGGCTAAAATTTAGAGCATGTAGTTCAAAATTTGGCTATAAACTGTCCTCCAAATTGCACATGGTGTCTATCGTAACGGCCCTGCGGGCCGGGGGGGACTGCCCCCCCCCCCCCCCCCCCCGAACCCCCGCAGAGGGGGCTCTGCCCCCTCCGCACCTCCCCCAAGTAGGTTGGAGAGAAAATGCGCGCCGTGACAGGTCTTCCAAATTGGACCCTAGTGAAGTAATGGCTCTACACGAGCATGGATTCTCACTTGCAAAAGAGCAGCCAAAATCCCATACCCGAATAGAGACAAACAGAGACTCTAGAACCTCAATGGGCCCATCTAGCCAACAAGGGCAAAAAGGCCACACTGCAAAAACACATATGTGTTGCATTCGAACTACATCTAGTCAAAGCGGAAAGCAACAACACCAAGCTACAATAGCGAGAATGACTAGATATGACAGTCCTGACGATAGATGCTCCTTGAATAGCACTACACTGACGATCCAAGGCACCAATGGAGAATCCACATCTGGTCGTGTAGTCGAGAACTCAAGGGCATCTGTCAGAAGGCTTAAATTTACAAGCCAAGACCTGGAAGATGAAGACATGGTACCACCTGCTTATCTTAGGGTCAAACTCACCGCGAAAAGAGAGCATACTATTGATGCTCTAATTGATGGAGGAGTAGATTTTAATATCTTGACCTATGAATCATGAACCCTACTAGGCCAACCAGAGCTCACACTGACTGATGCAACTCTTAATCCTTACAGAGAGCACCCACAAGCACTTCTAGGGAAGTGCAGAATCCTTGTAACAATTGAAACATGAAAGGTGAGAAGGATTGAAGCTTGCACGCGAGCTATGGCGGGAGAGCAAGAGCAAGAAAGAGAGAGACAAGAAATGGGAAGCAGTCACAATGTGTGACCGGGCCTTCCTTTATTCAAACTGTCACTAAAAGAATAAAGAATAAAGTGACATGACGGGTGCCCGCCACCTGCAGTGTGCAGTGGCGGGTACTGTCAGTGTAGTAATACGCGGGGCGGCACGGCGGAGGCGCCTTTACCCCCAACAACCTCCCACTTAAAGGCAAATCTGCCCTAGTGAGAGAGAAAAGAAAAAGAAAAGACAGTACAAATGTACATAGGTACAAGGGATGAGGAAAGGCGACATCTCATCCAACGCCCATCAACCTCCTGAGGAAGGCAAAGCGCTCAGTAGTGAGGCTCTTCATGAGCAAATCTGCAGGATTCTCGTCAGTGGAGATCTTGACAAGGTCAACAGACCTGTCCTCCACAACACCACGTATGAAGTGATACCTCACCTCAATGTGTTTCATCTTCGCATGGAAGACCAGATTCTTAGCCAACTGAATGGCACTCATAGAATCCGAATGCAGTGTAGGTGTAGCATCAATCCCAAGGTCAGCAACTAGACAGCCTAACCATATGGCCTCCTTGCAAGCCTCAGTGGCTACAACATACTTGGCCACAGTGGTAGACAAAGCCGTACACTTCTGAACCCTGGACATCCAAGAGATAGCCCCTCCAACATAGGTGAATACATAGCCAGAAGTGGACTTCCTACTATCTGCATGTCCTGCATAATCGGAGTCAGTGTACCCCACAACCCCTATATCCTGGCTGCCATAGCAAATACACATATCTGCTGTGCCCTTCAGGTACCTCATGATACCCTTCACGGCATCCCAATGTCTGCTGCCAGGTGTAGCCATATAGCGTGCCACAACACCAACTGCATGAGCAATATCTAGACGAGTGGCTATCATGGCATACATCAAACTGCCCACGGCTGAACCATAAGGGATCTTGGCCATCTCGGCCCTCTGCTCATCTGTCTGCGGACAATCGGCCTGTGATACCTTCACATAAGAAGGTAATGGACAGCCAATAGGCTTTACGTCCTGCATGCAGAAGCGCTCGAGGACTTTATGAATGTACTCCCACTATGAGAGATACAAAAGCCCCTGATGCCTATCGTGCTTAATGCGCATCTCAAGTATATGTGAGGCCTGTCCCAAATCCTTCATCTCAAAGCTCTTCTTCAGCTAAGATTTAAGAGCATCTAGCTCATCATGAGCTTTCCCTGCTATCAGCATATCATCAACATAGAGTACCAAGATAAGCAAACTGCCATCACGGGCTTTCTTCGTGTAAAGACACGGATCCATAGCACTCCTACTGTAGCCCTGTGACTGTATAAAGGCATCAAACTTATGATACCATTCCCTAGGTGCCTGCTTCAAGCCATACAAGCTCTTCTTCAACTTGCACACTAGGTGCTCCCTGCCAGGTTCTGCAAAGCCCTTAGGCTGATCCATATAGATCTCATCATGCAAGTCCCCATGTAGAAAAGTCGTCTTGACATCCATCTGATATAGATCTAAGTCAAGCTGTGCAACCAAAGCCAAGACTAAGTGCAGGGTGGTCATCTTAACCACAGGAGAGAAGATCTCATCAAAGTCCACACCATGTTCCTGCTTAAAACCCTTTGCTACCAATCTAGCCTTGTATGCCGGCTTGGGGTGTCCAGGGGTACTTTTCAGCTTGTACACCCACTTGCATGGCAAAGCCTTCTTGCCCTTAGGCAAGGCAACCAAATCCCAAGTCTCATTCTTATGCAGGGAGTCTATCTCAGACTGCATAGCCCTGTCCCAGGAGTGACTGTCACCCCTGCGCATAGCCTCATCATAAGTGAAAGGCTCTCCTGCATCGGTAACCAAAACATAATGCATAGAGGGCTGAAATCTGTCAGTTCTCTAGCAGACCGTCTCACCGCAGGCTCTGCTGCCTGTCTAACTGCATGTCCAACACCCTGGCCCTGTGGAGGAACTACTGCAGGCTGTACTACTGGCTGTGCTGGAGCTCTAGGCTCCTCCTGAAAGATCACTCTGCAGATCTCAACCACCTTCTCAGGCTGCATGTGCATCTTGTCTTCATGGAAGACGACATCATGGCTACGTACTATTTTCCGCGCCTGCGGATCCCATAGGCGATAGCCCATCTCTCCTAACTCACCATAGCCAAGGAATATGCATTTAATGCTCTTTGGATCCAATTTACTCCTCTTGTCCTTGGGCACATGGCAGAATGCCTCACATCCAAAGACACGGAGATGCGCATAAGAGGGTGGCTTACCACCCCAAACTTCCTCTACAACCTGGAAATCCAATCCACTGGAAGGCAATCGGTTTATGACATGCACTGCCGTACTAACTGCCTCAGCCCAAAAACTCTGGGGTAGGCCTGCATGGCTAAGCTTAGAGCGCACACGCTCCTGAATAGTCCTGTTCATGCGCTCAGCCAAACCATTTTGGGGTGGGGTGTAAGGGGCGGTCAACTGACGTTTAATACCCCTGTCATCACAAAACTACTCAAAAGCATGCGAGACATATTCTCCCCCATTATCTGTCCTAAAGCATTTCAGCCTATACCCAGTCTGGTTCTCAACAAGAGCAAGCCATCTCTGAAAAACTGCCAAGACATCAGACTTTTGCTTTATGGGATAAGCCCACACTTTCCTAGAAAAATCATCAATGAAGGTAACGAAGTACTTCGCGCCACCCATAGACACGCAAGGCATAGGCCCACAAACATCGGAATGCACCAATGCCAAGGGCTCACTCATGCGTGGCCTACCCGATTTCTTATGCGTAGACCTATTCTGCTTACCATAAAGAAATGATCACACGAGTCAAAACATGCATAATCCAAAGGCGGAAGATACTGCAAACCAGATAACATTTTCATTCCCTTCAAAGACATGTGCCCTAAACGAGAATGCCAAAGTGATACATGTGGGATAGAACCCACTGCCAAAACATGGTCAACTGAGGACCCAGATACAACAAGAGGATAGAGGCTACCAGCCTTGGCGCCTCTAGCAAGCACAAGTCTGCCACGAGTAATCTTCCAGGCAAAATCCCCAAAACATACATGAAATCCTGCATCATCCAGCTGTCCTGCAGACATAAGACTGCGCGTAAGCGCAGGTACATGACGTACATCCCTAAGAAAAAATGAACTGCCAGTGGAAAACTGCAACTGAATATCACCCATGCCCACAATGTCAAGAGACCTATCGTCTCCAAGTCTGACTGAACCAGATATAGTGCGGTAAGAGTGGAACCACTCACGGTAAGGCGTCACATGGAAGAACGCACCTGAATCCAATAACCAGCACTGTGCATACATACTAGGTGTCTCAGTCAAGTGTGAAGCATCAGAAGAACTAGCTGCAAGTATGAACTCATCACTACCATCGGAATCCTCGGTCTGCATGACATTAATTTCTTCAATCTTGACGCTAGACTTCGCAGGTACTATGCTGCGATCAGAGGACTTCTCCTGCACTTTCTCTTTGCCCTTATCCTTGCGCTTCTCATTGCGCAACTCATGACACTGTGGTCTGATATGACCCTTTTTCCCACAATGATGACAAGTGACATTAGCGTTGCGCCCACGCGACTTACTATGCGACTTTCCATGAGATTTAGACCGCCAACCCTTCTGCGAGTCACGGCCACAGTTATTACCACAATCATTCCTGTCATTCCTGCCTCTAACTGTCAAAGCATGTGAAACACGAGAGGCATCCAAGTTTTTGCGATTAACCTCTTCCTGCAGAAGGCCACTCTCAACATCATTCAGTTTCAGAGTAGCACTAGAGGCACATAGGGCAGTGCGGAATACATCCCATGACTCATTCAGAGTCCCAAGCAAGAAAAAAGGAGTTATTTCCTCTCCAAAGGTGATATCCTGTGAAGTCAGGTTCTTCAGTATAGCATGGAACTGGCTCAAGTGAGCAGACATAGTCGCATTATCCTTCATGCGCAGATCCATAAGCTGCTTCAACCAGTGCATCTAACTCGCCGGACTTTTCTTATCATAAAGATTCTTGATCTTATTCCATGGATCCCATGCACTCTATGCTTCCTCAAATACATTATAATGTACCTATTCAGTGAGAGACAATACAATCGTGGACTTGCATAGCTCATCAAGTTCAAGCCAGTCGTCATTGTCCATAGTTTCAAGCTGCTCCCCACTCAATCGAAGTGGCTTAATCTGAGATTTCTGCACCAAGACCTGCCAAATTTGACTCTTCCAGTAAGAGTAGTTGGTACCATCCAACTTTGTAATGTTAAAGATGGCACTATCATGTGAAGATGACGTCATTATGCAGGCTAGAAATGCCCAAACAGTCCAAAACTGCTTGCTGTTTTACTGCAGAAACTGTCCAAAAATGACCAAAATGGGGTCCAAAGGGCGAGCAAAGTGTGCTAAAAGTTGCTGCCCACTTAGTACTAGGTGCGGTACACCAAATCATGATATTTCAACATGAAAAGTACACCTCAATCCACCAATAACTGCTTGCTGTAATAAATTGCAGGTATGCAGTCTAGAGAGCAAACTGTCCCAAAATAGGGTCCAATGTCAAGCAAACAATGCTAGGTCCAAAGCCGGTATGAAACGGACATAAGCAAGGCCAATGACAGTGAAAAGAACATGAGCTCAACACCGAAGCATGTCAAAATAACATCTGCCAGTGAAAGGCACACCCCGAGACACTCTAGGCAAAGTGTTCCTGTAACTGCCAAAACCTGACACAAATAGGTGTCTGCTCAAAGAGAAAGATCCAAATATGAGACTCAGCTCATAAGCATCCTGTGAACCAAGAGTACATCAATTCATATCCATAAAGATCGGAGTATGATCCCAAAGTCTCAATGCGTATGTAGCTACTCAAGACATAAACTACTCCAAATACATGTAAGTGCTCCAATAGCATGCAACTGTCAAAGGTCAAGCAAGCATGTAAAATGCTCCCACTCGCACAAAAGGCATACAAAGCGAGCTCAGAAGCTCAAACAACCCAAGAGAAAGCACCAGTGATAAGTGACCCTGTCAATGTATCAAGCGCATCCAAGAGAGCATGACATACATGAAGCACCGGCCGTATTAACCATGAAGCAATACATAAGCCCAAATAAGCTCTCGGTCAACTCAATGACATCCAAATAGCAACCAAGATCAATGATCAAGTAAGCTGGGAATGCTCAAATACATCCAAATCCAAGCTCCAAATGTCGGTATGGCATGCACGAACCAAATAGCATATGTCACGAACCAAAGCATGTAAAGTACCTTCAGCCCACTGTTATTCCAGCATGTATTTATTGTTCTAAACAGTAGATTTCAGCCCCGAATTCAAGCCAAAATCATGGTCAAACCAAATGCATACATCCCCAATACATCCGGGTAGGAAGTAGACCGCATACGGGCATCAAATAGCTCCAATGGAATGAGGCATAAGCAACAAATGTCAGTGTCAGGGGTGCTGCCCTGTTTCCAGCACTGTTATGCAGTGAATGATAGTTTCAAAACTGAGAATGATCAGCTCCCAACCTCAATGTCAAGCCAAAGCATCAAAATGACATCCAAAAAATGGCTCAAATGCCCTCCAAATAGGCCAATGATGAGTGCTCCATGAGCAACAAAGCATTCAGCTGTAAAACGTGGAGATCAAAGTCTGAAAATGGGTGCCATATTCAGCGTGTTGAGGCCTGGAGTGCTTCTGCCAATCACGTGGAGTTATGATGGTTGGGGGGCTCCAAAATAAGCCCCAATAGGGCACATACAAGGGCTTAATGAAGATCAAGTGGCTGCAGCTTCAACACGTGAGGAGGGGAGGGCTGAATAGGTGCGCTGAAATCAGCATGAGTTGCTAGAAAATGGTTGCTGATCAACGTGGCTGAATGTTGAGTGTGGGGGGGGGGCTCAATGATGGCCCAAGGTAGGCACATACCAAGCCATGAAGGCCCAATGCAAAGGGGAGGGAAGATATGAGCTATGGAGCTCAAGAAGAGTGGCTGCCCTTTGTTCCTGCCTTGTTTCAAACTGAGAATACACTCAAATGCTTGCAAATGCTGAAGCAATACCTCAAGGGCAAGGCCCTGATGAAGCTCAAGAAGGCCGGGATGGAGCTCGGGAAGTCGGGGAGAGTCGGGAGCTCGAGAGGTCGGCTATAGCTACCGGGATGGAGACCCAATGCGTGAAGCGAGTCGATGCAAAGGTTGGGAAGCACCGAGTCGAGTTCGAGCAAGAGAATGCCAAGCTCTGATACCAGTTGAAAGGTGAGAAGGATCGAAGCTTGCACGCGAGCTATGGCGGGAGAGCAAGAGCAAGAAAGAGAGAGACAAGAAATGGGAACTCCAACTGTCACAATGTGTGACCGGGCCTTCCTTTATTCAAACTGTCACTAAAAGAATAAAGAATAAAGTGACGTGATGGGCACCCGCCACCTGCAGTGTGTGCAGTGGCGGGTACTGTCAGTGTAGTAATACACGGGGCAGCACGGCAAAGGTGCCTTTACCCCCAACAAAACAGAAAGCTTGCCACTCCTGTTCTATGTTCCTCCCAATAGCGAGAATGGTGGAAAGGAAATCCTCCTAGGAAGGCCCTTCAAAAAGGCTACCAAGTGTGAGGAGGACAGGGCACATCCTCGAAAGGATAGACCAAAAAAGGAAGAAGGTGTATAGAAAGAGACTACACCCTGTCTACACCATCAGAGTTGTTGGTCAAGTCTTCCTATGGCGGTAATGTGGGTTGCATGCCCTTCACTTGGAGGTGGGGATGGTCACACGGCTTTTACAAAAATCAGTGCTTATTTATATACATATTTATGAATCCATGTCACTTCACGAGGATAAGAACCAAGTGTAAAACTCGGGGTTGTATCGGAGCGTGGCACACACATCTAGTATTCGTGGCAGCTTACTCAATACCGATAGATATTTTGCCACATCGAGTAGCATGGAACCTTGTCCGAGTCTACTGGCAATATGTAACTCCTCATGACAACCAGTCCACACAACTTAGCATAAGCCAATATCTACTAATGACTGGAGGCAAAATGAACATCATCATGGGGGCCATCCCTCTACAACAAACACTGCATGCCTATCTCCCGTTCTTGTCATATGCACTTGATAAACCACACTAAAATCCCTTCCATGCAAACAGTTGTATCCTGTATCAAGGTCTAACCCTTGGTTCGCACCTTGCAGGTCCCCCTATGAGGAAAACATGGAGAGCCTAGGGCAGCTGGCTTGCAAAGATGCTCTCCACTGCCGACGGGAACATGCAGCACATGCCGCTCCGCCGGTGTGCTACGTGCCCACCCTCAAGAGGTATGCAAAGAAGCGACGCCCTAAGCAACACCGTCTTGGATGAAGGCCGAAGAACCCCCGGGCCAAGAAAGTCGAGACTCGAAGCAACACGCAGCATGTGGCAACGCCAGTTGCACAGACCCCCAACGCACGCTCGGGCACTAGGTGCTCACGAAGTGACAAGGCGGCCAGGGATAGGGCAGAATTTAATGAATTGTTTAAAGACATTTTGGAAACGGTAGCGGCCCGAGACTACATCATTCATGTCCCGGTCGAAATGTTCCCTGCCCAACCCCACAGGAGCCCCATACCAACAGCAGAGCCCCAATCGCCCGACCACCCAAACTCGCCCTGCCTCGTACAAATAGAGTAGCACCATGTTGTATGAAAGGCTTAACAAATGCTACCTGGCCATGACTTTTTATCTTTAAATGATTAGGTGTTGACATGTTCCCCAATTGTACAAACTTTTCATATCTGCGTTTAATATATTTCACGTCGTTAGCAAAAGAAAAAGTTAATCTAGCGCAGGTGATAAATATCTAAGTCAACACCATGGAATTCAGATAAGTGATGTCTCCTTATGTTGCACTGGTTTATAATAGTTGCGGCATATACCATGCATGTACTCTCATGAAGTGACAAGTGGATGCAGAATGATACAGGTCTTTGTGTGAAAGTGTTCAATGCTCGATCACCGCAAGACCACCAACCCCACAAAGAACCATTATGGAGGAAGTGACAGGAATACCAAGAAACAAAAGTCATGACGAAAACGCCACTAGATGAGAACCCAAGGACACCTCTACAGAAAAAGCACATATGGCACCTGAGCATGGCCAAAGCATAATCATCGATTACCTCCTCCTTCTTGGCTAAACTCTATGTTCGACAGGAGCCACGCTTTCAACAAGGGCAAACATCTCTTCGTCATCCAGGATTCAATTCGCAAGATGCTCTGCCCTTGTCCATGCACAGCTCACTCCAAGTGCTACCTCAATTGTTCGATGTCTCACATGTTACGAAGAGGTTTTGTAAAATCTCAAGTGTATCTCTTCATCTCAAAAATAGTTCCTCTAACATCAAGGCTGGTGACACAATCATCTCTGTAATATCAATTCTTCATAGCCTTTGAATCCCAACATTTCTCAATCCAAATGAAAGGCTAACAGCCTCAATGTATGGCATTGATTGTATTCATTTTTCCCACCAAAAAAAAAAAGAGAAAGAAAGAAAGAAAGAGAGAAAGAAAGAAAAGAAAATGAGAAAAAAAAAAGAAAAAAGAAAGAAAGAAAGAAGGAAAGAAAACACACACGATCACAGCACCACACCTAGGGGTCCTCAAATTAGGTACGTCTAGTGACCTTGGTCGGCTAGCTCCGTCCCTAATTCCCTAGCCCTTTGTACATCCCCCACAATTGTTCAGGGCACATCAAGGGCAGGACATGCCTAGGGAGCTCACCTCGCCTATGGTTAGACCTGTCACCCTGAACCACTTGCCATTTCTTTTGCACTCCATCTCAATGCCATTACAATCAACAGTGATAAGCAAGGCATGAAAGACACTGGAAAAGTACACTATACTTTTCAAGCACTACAAGTAGTCACTAGCTACCAAGAGCTAGACATCAAGGAGCTCAATTATGTTACATTGCCTTGACAAGACCATAATGATGTCTCAAGCAATCTTCAAGTGTACTCCCTGTCTTCATCGATAACATTTTCCATCAACTTAGCCCCTTGCTTCACTGACCCACTGCTATACAAGGAACCAGGCCAACAGTCTTCTAACTAAGTAATATCTAAGTATGCACAAGCACTCACATAATACCTGCACCAAAGTATATACACAGTTTGGGTCCTCAAGTGCACAACAATACTCTCAGCTTTCTTAGAGTTCGACCTGTCTCCCAAACTAATCAAAATATGTCTTGTGCACGATAAGAAGACTAGCACTACCCTTAGGGAGAGACCACATGAGAGGTTTTCAATTGCAGGTGTTGAAGACTCCAACGAAAGTGTCATTCGCTCTTTATCAACACCCAACTCTGAATGCTTATCCCTTACCATCCGACAAGCCCGCAAAGAATCATCATATGCAGAATCCCCAACAAACCAACACTCGTGCTGGCCATCAATGCAATCCCAACACAAAACAGCCCTAGCACCAACTCCAACAACCCTTCCACCTGCCACCTTGGCTACCAACAAGCACCTAGGACCTTCTTTCACACCACCACCAACACTCCTCCACGAAAACCACAAGCATCCTTGTCACCCACGTCTTCGGTGCATGCTACAGCCTGCTACCTACGACGGTGAGTGCCATGGGATTGGCACTCGTCTAAAAGGGGGGTAATGTTAACCCCAACATGAAGAAAGCAAAATGAAATAAAAAAGATGCAGGTCAAAGGCAGAAAAAAGGTAGCCCGACTGAAGAAAGAAGAGGAAAAAAGTCCAAAAGTGCAAGGGCAACCTTAAAAGCCCAAGCGAAATGTAAAAGGGGAAAGGCGCATTTTAAAATACAAAGGCGCACCCTGAAATCTTGTAAAAGAGTGCCAGGCGGTGGAAAATCCAGAAAGCTAAAATAGAAGATAAAGACAAAGGCCAAGGCAAAGAGAAACGGAAGACAAAGGCACACGAGGAAAAGCGCAAGTCAAACTATTGTAAAAGAGCGCAAGTGCATCATCTTTTAATTCAAGGAGTGCCGGGCTCTCACCCGTGCAATTTGTAAATGTAGACGGGCGGTGGAAAGGAAGCTAGGAAGATAGAAGGACAATGGGAAAAAGGGCCTAGGCTACTATCGCGGCCATGTCAAAAAGGGGAAAGGGGGATGACCGCCCAAAAGGGATTTAGGGTTTTGTATATAAAGTTGAAAAGTAAATGAGAAGCTCATTCTTGTGTGTGGCCAAAAGTAGCTATCTTCTTCTTCTTCTTCTTCTTCTTCTTCTTCTTCTTCTTCTTCTTGCTTGCTTGAGCTTGTGCTTGAGAGAGGGAGTGTGAGAGTGTGAGGGAGTGAGTGTGTGAGGGTGAGGGACCGAGGAGGAGAAGCTCTCCATCTTCTCCTCTCTTCTTCTCTTCTCTTCTCTTCTCTTATCTTGCTCGCGGCAATGGAGCTTGGAGCTTGGAGCGGGAGCATTGAGCTTGCTTGAAGCTTGCACTCGGATCGTGGAGCTACCGGAGTGCGCAGGAGAGGAGGTAACTCAAACGGCACGGAGGTAAGCTCACTACACCCGTAGGTATGGATGGCGTGTCGGTTATGTGAGAGGTAGCCATTAGTGCTTGGCTTGGAACGCTTGAAACAATAAGCGGTCCATAGGTCTTGGCGGTTGAGTGAAAGCTCCCACACTTTCTTATTGCAATGAGTCCAAATGGGGTGCCCTCTAAGAGGATTAACTAGAGTATAGCCTTCAAACTTGTTGCTACCAATGGACATGATGAGTTCATGATGGAGTGGATTTATATGAGTTTATATTGGAATGGCACAAGTGTTGAGATGGCAAGCTCAACACATGCGGACATTGATGATGGACCACCTGACTAGATGGGTCTACACGTCTACGCTTAGCACGTCAATAGTCATTATGATCCTCACATGGCTATTGATTTATCACTTATTATATTTGGTTTTTTGCACCTACCTCTACAGCTGGCATAGTTATAGCATTAATCAATTAGTATAGTGAGTTATGTACTATTTGACTTAGGAGGCCACTTTTCTTTATCTTGCACCTTATCTATACTTTGTGTACATTGTATTGTGTGTGGAAGAAGAAGAAGAAGAAGAAACTAGCAAGAAAACGTTTTGGCCTCCATCTCTCCTCTTGTGTTCTTAAGTGAGCTTCCTCTTGTGTTCTTAAGTGAGCTTCCTCTTGTGTATATGGTGTGTGTTTGATGCAGCAGTTCAAGCAAGTCCCCCTACCATGCGATTCTTGACATGGTATCAAAGCGGCACCACTGAGAGAGGTTGGTTTTGAAGGAGGCTGAAGTGAAGGAGAAGCAAGGTGTTAACCCCAACATGAAGAAAGCAAAAGGAAATAAAAAAGACGCAGGGAAAAGGCGAAAAAAAGGTAGCCCGATTGAAGAAAGAAGAGGAGAAAAGGCCAAAAGCGCAAGGGCAACCTTAAAAGTCCAAGGCAAATGCAAAAGGGGAAATGTGCATTTTAAAATAAAAAGGCGCACCTTGAAATCTTGTAAAAGGTCCTCTTCTTCTTCTTCTTGTTGTTCTTTCTTGCTTGAGCTTGTGCTTGAGAGAGGGAGTGTGAGAGTGTGAGGGAGTGAGTGTGTGAGTGTGTGAGGGTGAGGGACCGTGGGGTAGAGAAGCTCTCTATCTTCTCATCTCTTCTTCTCTTCTCTTCTCTTTTCTTATCTTGCTCGCGGCGATGGAGCTTGGAGCTTGGAGCAAGAGGATCTTGAAGCTTGCACTTGGATCATGGAGCTACCGAAGTATGTGGGAGAGGAGGCAACTCGATTGGCACAAAGGTAAGCTCACTACACCCGGTAGGCATGAGAGCGAGAAGGCTATGTGAGAGGTAGCCATTAGCATTCGGCTTGAAACGCTTGAAGCAATAAGCGGTCCGTGGGTCTTGGCGGTTGAGCGTGAGCTCCCACTACATTTTGTTTTCATTACCCATACCAATGGGTTCAAGCCTTGAGTGCTTGCCCGCTCCACATTGAGCATTGAAGTAGGGTTTTCCCCGAACCGGTGCTTGAGATAGATAGGAAGTGAGGGGGTTGAAGATGGTATTCGATCTCCTTGTCAAGTAGGTTTTTTGCTTTTTTGAGGTTTATGTTGTGAGATGGAGTAGTGTAGGTATTTACTTTGTGATTTGGATGCACTACAGTAGGAGAAAACAAAGAAAAACAAAGAAAATAAGCATTAGCGTTTCTACTGTCAAAACAGGGAAAGAGGTTTGATTTGCTTGTCGATTTGTACTTTGGAGGTTATTTGCTATCCCAAGGGTATAGAATCCTTCATTCATGTCTATTCTTGCATTCTAGAAGTTTGTGTGACCTCTCAAGACCAAAATCATAAAAAACGAAGCATTGTTCATCAAATCTGCCAAAACTGCGCTACGTTCGGCCTGTCCGAGTGACTCGGCCCATTCACATTCGGCCCTCGGCCCGGACAACTCGGCATCGACTTGGCCCATCCGAGCGATCCACTCAGCCCGGCCGACTCGGCCCATTCGGCCCACTCGGCCCTCGGCCCACACCCATTCGGCCCTAAGCCCAACCCACTCGGCCCTCGTCCCACACCCATTCAGTCCTCAGCCCGGCCCACTCGGCCCTTGGCCCTCGATTGGCCGAATTTGGGACTCAGCCCAAAAACTGCAATTTTTCCAGAATTCCATTTTGGCCAGAAACTGAGTTGCCACCACCAAAATAGACTCCAAAAATCGTATAGAGCCAAAGGCACATCATAGATCTATCACTAGGCTAAAATCCACAACAAATAGTTCAAAAATTAGCTACTAGAGGTCCTTCCAATCATGCATGGTATTTACCATAACGGCCCTTTGGGACGGGGAGACCCCCCCCCCCCTCGAACCCCCCCACAAAGGGGGCTCTGCCCTCTCCGCACCTCCCCCAGTAGGCAGAAGAGAAAATGCGTGCCACAACAGGTCCTCCGGATTAGGCCCTAGTGTAGTAATGGCTCTACACAAGCATAGATCTTCACTTGCAAAGCAGCAAACAGAAGCCCATACCCAAACAAAGACAAACAAATACCCTAGAACCTCAATAGGCCAATCTAGCCATAAAGGGCAAAAAGGCCACACCACAAGAACACATGTACATTGTGTTCAAACTACGTCTAGTCAAAGCAGAATGCAACATCATCAAGCTATCAATGCAAGGATGACTAGACATGACAGTCTTGACGATAGATGTACCTTGAGCAGTGCTCCACAGACAACCCAAGACCTCAATAGAGAATCCACATCTGACTATGCAGTTAGGGACTCAAAGGCATTTATCAGAAGGCTTGAAGCTATAAACCGAGACCCAAAAGATGAAGACATAATACCACCTGCTTATCTTAGGGTCAAACCCATTGCAAAAAGAGAGCATAGTGTTGATGCTCTCATTGATGAAGGAGAAAATTTCAATATCTTAACTTACGAAGCATGGACTCTACTAGGTCAACCAGAGCTCAAACCGACTGATGCAACTCTTAATCCTTATGGGGAACACCCATAAGCACTTCTAGGGAAGTGCAGAATCCTTGTAATTATTGAAACAGAAAGCTTGCCAGTCATGTTCTATGTTCCTCCAAATAGCGAGAATTGTGGAAAGGAAATCCTCCTAGGAAGGCCCTTCAGAAAGGCAACGAAGTGTGAAGCCGACTATATAGCACAGAGGATACACCTAACACTACCAGGTGTGAGGATAATCACGACTTTTAGCAAGGGTGACCTCACCAAACCTCGAGGGAAGGGCAAGGAACATTCTGACATACCAAGCAAGCCTAGTAATGAGAGCAAGGAGTTGTGGGAAGAGTTGGTACAAGCGCAGGTTGAACGGAGAGAACCAGTGATGAGTGAGGCCGTACTTGAAACAAAAAGGTTAGGAGACAAGGCCAAGGATAGGGTTTGGACTTATAAATATCGTAGAAGACCACGAAAGAAGCCCAAGCCTTATAGACGAAGGCATCGATGGAGAGCTAGCACAACGACACGATGGATATCCAAGGCATTGCTTCGTGCTCAACCGATGGATTTGGGTACCAAAACCCCCTGCTAAACCACCTCTGTCAGAAGCCCAAATTATGTCAAAAGCAAAGAGGCATAGGAGGAAACCTAAACGAAAATCCAAGTCTCAAACCAAAAATATTGGAGTGATTGAGCCCCTCACGATTGAAATCAAGAAACCAAACATGACCTATCAAAAACTAGATCCTCAGCCTAGCATGCTTAGCAAGCAGATATCAGAGGTAACTGTTGAGTGTGCACAAGGTCCACTAGTGCCCAAGGAGCCTTTGACTTCCCAAGAGGATAATGAGCACCACAGGCACAACATTGCTCATGATAAGGCTGATTGCTCAACAAAGCTAATGACAGAATCGTCTAACAATCACGAGCAAATTCTCCAATTAGTGCCAAGCTCACGTACGAGTCCCAAATCTCCTACATCCTCTTCACCTAAATGGACACGGGAAGCACGCCAGCAGTAGCCGCGTGCCGCTGCTCAACCTACACAAGTGAATGCGCAAATGGCAACAAAAGTCACAACCACTTCTGATCTGCCTAAGGACTTGACACCGCAGTCTACCAATGGTATCCAGTCCACTGAACTAGCCATCACTACTTCCAATCAGGGACCACAGCAGTCACAACCTTTGGCTGTGACAACACCCATTGCGGAACACGCCCTTAGCAATTTACCTTTGGAAGAGATGTCACAACAAACATCCTTGACACTTCCAATCCTTCCAAAGCACCTAAAGCCTAGGCTTGAGGATAAATCTCTCGAAGACTTCGCCAAAGAAATGGCACATCTGACCAATGAACCAGAGATGAAGTGCAGGGTGAAGCTTCATCACAAGTTATAGCCATCACACGTGCATACATCCATGTGGACATCAAAAGTCCAACACCAGAGCACACAAAGCTCATAGCTGAACCACTGACTTGGTATGAGCAGCAACATGTTTGTTTCTGCTATGCAACTATTGCTGAAGAAGTCATGAAGGACATCCCAAAAGCCACAGCTAGAGAATTGCGCTTAATACCCTCATTTTAATCAGCTCTATGTGAGACAAACAAGGAAAATCTTGAAGCAATCAAACAAAAAGGGAAAGGACAAGGTACCTTTGCACAAAATTGGTACTCCAACCAAAGTTTGGCAACCAAAATTGGCCACTGACTAATGACGCTTGCTGAGCAAAGGAAAGCCCTTTGGACATCAATACATGATTCCACGTACATTGCCCGGACCTCATTGAGAGTGTTGGCAACTGCCCATGATGTCCAACTTTCTACCACTATCCAAAAACATCCCTTGTATGATAAAGTGCTTCTAGAAGAAGATCTACATGTGGCTAGCAGGCTAGGAGTAGGGAGCATGGTACTTGATGTCAGCGCATATGTCTTCTGCCCCACTCAAGTCCCTGCAATCCTAGATCTCTATGCTTCCCATCAATACAACCCTGACTTCTTCAATTGGTTTCTTCCAAGCCTACATAACAAAAACCCTAAACCATCTCATGGTTCTACACTAGAGTCACCCAAACCTCCAGAGCAAGAGAACAACGGCTCTAAACACAACACTCACCTTGACAAGAAGCAATGGAGACAAGTTCTGATAGATAAGGACAAAAATTTAGAGCAAGTACCTAACCAGGAGCAACTGTTAATGCAATCGAATGCGGGGCTAAACAGAGGAGAATTAGCTAGACAACTAGACTCTCCAAAAAGAGAGGTAGTTGAACCCTCGCAACCTAGCAAGGCTGTTCAACCTAGTGAGGCCGTAGCAAAATCCCATGACGACATGCCACAGAAAGAGAATGCTAAGGCCCAACCAAGCACATCAACTACTGACCTAGTTCAGGATCCTGAGTCCTTAAGGGATACACCTCTAGTGCCCAAGAGAAAGAGAAGAAAACAACAAAAACAATGGCAGTTGCAAGCTACTGCAGACGACAAGAAGATTGGGACCAAGAGTACTGAAGAGATGATGAACAAAGAGTCTGGTTCATCCATAGATAAACCCATTGCCATCTCTCCTAACAGCAGTGAAATCTCAGACACATCCATGTGTTCTAATAAATCAAAGCAACAATTACTGTCAACTGTTGCTTGCAACACTCAATCCACCGATTAGAGAAACTCGCATTGATCAATCAAGAGTGGATACAATACTATCACAACAAGATGCTAAGACCATGCCAGTCACATCGGAGAAGAACCATGACACAACTACCATAAAGCCTCAGGAGAAACATGAAAACCTCGAAGGCATAAGCAATCCTGGCATTGATCAATCTTGCTCATCTAGGCTTGAGCCCCCAACTATGCTAAAGCCTAAGGAAACCCTTAGAACTTTGCATGAGATAGCAACCGAGCAAGCCCTCATAGAACATAGAGATGTGGTAGAGTGCTTGACTGAGTGGGACACTAAACTGAAATTATTCGCACATGTCTATGTTCATGCAGACATGGTCACATTCCCTAGGGAGCAGCTTGAGGAATATTTGCCTTATCTGCTATCGTGGGAAGAGCAAGAATATCTTGACAGACATTATGACAAGCTCTTACATGAACACATGCGACTCATCTCTAACAAGGAGGCTGATGAACTACACTTAACCGTGACATTTACTGAAATGCTCTGCCAGCCAAATCTCTTAGAGATAGAGCAACTAAAGCAACAATCAGAGGGTAGAAGCCAATTGAAAAAACGTTGGTTTGAAAACCGTGCTACAATGGCGGAACTTGGAGCCCAAATCATGATAGTCTCAGAGGAGTGACTGGCCAAATGGTGGTCCCAAAGAGACCCGACCTATGTTGCACCAACTTCATTTCGAGTTCTAGCTACAGTTCGAGGTATGGACCTAGCTGGAACAAGCCTAGAGAGCCCTTTGATTGATAAAGTTCTCACTAAGGAGGATATACATGTTTCCAGTAGACTCGGCCAAGGCACCATGCTACTCGATGTTGCCAAATATTTATTATTGCTAAGTAGGCTACCACAGAAACTAGATATGTGTGCCACACTCGAGTACAATCTTGAGTTCTACAATTGGTTTTTATCCTCACGGAGTCACATGGTTTCATGAACATGTACATAAATAAACAACGTGTTTTGTGACTGTGTAAATAATACCAAAAGAAGCAAAGGCCAACACACCCCATGAGCAATGATGATCAAGTGCAGGTGATACACATCAAGCCAAAACTAAGGGATTCAGGTTGGCGATGTCTTGTTTAGTTGGACATTTTCATTATGGTTGAAGCATGTGACTTGCATATACTCTCACGCCTTTCCAAGTGAATGCAGAATGACACAGGTCAATGCCTAGAAGCGTTTAATATCCAAGTCACCACAAGACCACCAACCCTACAAATAACCATTATGGAGGAAGTGACAGGAATACCAAGAAACAAAAGCCATGACGGAAGTGCCACTAGATGAGAACCCAAGGACACCTTTGCAGAAAGCACATATTGCAACTGAGCATGGCCAAAGCATAATCATCGATTACCTCCTCCTTCTTGGTCAAATTCTATGTTCGGGCAAGAGCCACGCTCTCAACAAGGGCGAACGTCTCTTCATCATCCAGGATTCAATTCACAAGATGCTCTGCCCTTGTCCATGAACAGCTCACTCCAAGTGCTACCTCAATTGTTCGATGTCTCACATGTTACAAAGAGGTTTGCAAAATCTCAAGTGTATCCCTTCATCTCAACAACAGTTCCTCTAGCATCAAGGCTGGTGACACAATCATCTCTGTAATATCCATTCTTCATAGCCTTTGGATCCCAACGTTTCTCAATCCAAATGAAAGGCTAACAGCCTCAACGTATGGCATTGATTGTATTCATTTTTTCCACTAAAAAAAAGAAAGAAAAAGAAAAGAAAAAAAAAAGCACACACGATCAAAGCACCACACCTAGGGGTCCTCAAATTAGGTACGTCCAGTGACCTTGGTCGGCTAGCTCTGTCCCTAATCCCCTAGCCCTTTGTACATCCCCCACAATTGTTCAGGGCACATCAAGGGCAGGACATACCTATGGAGCTCACCTCGCCTATGGTTAGACCTGTCACCCTGAACCACTTGCACAATTCTTTTGCACTCCATCTCAATGCCATTACAATCAGCAGTGGTAAGCAAGGCATGAAAGACAATGGAAAAGTACACCATACTTTTCAAGCACTACAAGTAGCCACTAGCTACCAAAAGCTCAGACATCAAGGAGCTCAATTATGCTACATTGCCTTGACAAGACCATAATGATGTCTCAAGCAATCTTCAAGTGTACTCCCCGTCTTCATTGACAAATTTTTCCATCAACTTAGCCCCTTGCTTCACTAACCCATTGCTATACAAGGAACTGGGCCGACAGTCTTCTAACTAAGTAATACCTAAATACGCACGTGTACTCACTTAATATTCACACTATAACCTATACACGCTTTGGGTCCTCAAGTGCAGGACAATACTCCACGCTTGCTTAGAGTTCAACCTGTCTCCCAAACTAATCAAAATATGTCTTATGCACGATAAGAAGACTAGCACTACCCCTTAGGGAGAGACCACATGAGAGATTTTCCAATTGCAGGTATTAAAGACTCCAACGAAAGCGTCGTTAACTCTACATCAACACTCAACTCTAAACTCTTGTCCTTTACTTCATCATGAAAGACCACCAAAGAATCATCACGAGCAGAATCCACCATGAGCATCCCAAGAACACCAACACCCATGCCACCTGTGAGTGACCATTCCCAACAAAGAGTAGCCCTATCGCCACCTACAACAATCATATCACTAGCCAATCAGAACAACAAAGTGCCACCAACGACCTTCATCCGCACCAACATCAGAACTCCTCCAAGCCAAACCACAACAGTCCCTTCCACCCACGTCTTGGGTGCAAGCTCCGCATGCTACCTTCGACGAAGAGAGCCATGGGACTGGCACTCGTCTAGGAGGGGAGTAATATTAACCCTAACACGAAGAAAGCAAAAGGAAATAAAAAAGACGTAGGGAAAAGGTGGAAAAAAGGTAGCCCGACTGAAGAAAGAAGAGGAGAAAAGGCCAAAAGCGCAAGGGCAACCTTAAAAGTCCAAGGCAAATGCAAAAGGGGAAAGGTGCATTTTAATATACAAAGGTGCACCTTGAAATCTTGTAAAAGAGTGCCAAGCTCTCTCCTGCGCAAATTGTAAAGATAGACGGGCAGTGGAGAAGAAGAAAGAAGGATAGAAAGGAAATAGGAAAAGAGGACCTAGGCCAATGGCCGGTCATGTAAAAAGGGGATGACCGCCCAAGGAGGAGTAGGGCATGTATAAAAGCCAAAAAGTGGAATGAGAAGCTCATTCTTGTGTGTGGCCAAAAGTAGCTCTCCTCTTCTTCTTCTTCTTCTTCTTCTTCTTCTTGCTTGCTTGAGCTTGTGCTTGAGAGAGGGAGTGAGAGTGTGAGGGAGTGAGTGTGTGAGGGTGAGGGACCGTGTGGTGGAGAAGCTCTCCATCTTCTCCTCTCTTCTTCTCTTCTCTTCTCTTCTCTTATCTTGCTCGCGGCGATGGAGCTTGGAGCTTGGAGCGGGAGGATCGAGCTTGCTTGAATCTTGCACTTGCATCGTGGAGCTACCGAAGTGTGCGGGAGAGGAGGCAACTCGATCGGCATGAAGGTAAGCTCACTACACCTGATAGGCATGAGAGCGCATAGGCTATGTGAGAGGTAGCCATTAGCATTCGGCTTGAAACGCTTGAAGCAATAAGCGGTCCGTGGGTCTTGGCGGTTGAGCCTGAGCTCCCAATACACAAGGATTCAACCAAGTAAGCAACGAGTAAAAAGCTCTTCCATTCCTCCACTCTCTCTTGCATACTGCTTGTGTGGAGGCACTGGAAGCAAGGCAGAGTGAAAACCTCATATTGCTATGAGATTTGGTGTGCAACAATAGCACTATATATTCCAATATAAGCCCTTTGGGGCTTGCTACTACTTTTTTGGGTATCTGAGACCATGTGTCGGGCCTCATTTTAGAGCCGCAAGGTTACGGACAGCAATTTCAGAGTATACTGTGATTTCAATCATATCGATCGAAAGTGGGTGCATACATTGTTGATTTCAAATTTGTAATTTTTAAGGATTACATGTACTATTGAGTGGTCAGTGAAAAAGGTTACTTCGTGTATCACTACGTACTTTTTGTGAAAGATTGCAGAAGACTTACTTGCTATTTTGTATCATTTTTGTGATAATGGCAAAGAACTACGGAAATTGCATCATTGAGAAGCTGGACAAGAATAAGTACCCATCATGGAAGTTTCGTGTGATGAACTTTATTATTGAAAATGGCCTTTATAAGTTCGTTTCAAGTGAAGAAAATGAGCCAGAGCTAATTAACCCCACAAGCAACTGTAGATGAATTAAAGGCACGGAAACTCATATTCTATGGTTTAATCGACAATGTGACCATTTGCCGAACTTTCAACGTTATCTAGAAAGATTAATTTTCTTTTAGCTATGTCCTAAGGGCAATGCTAATTGTTTTTCTTTGCTCTAACCAAATGCTCTCAATCTGAATACTAGAGATTCCTTCAAGTTCTTTTTTACTAGAACGGATCCTAAAGTTTGTTGGAGTGCTCTTCTTAAAGGTCTCCTAGCCATCATGAATAAAATCTCAAATACAATCCCATGGAATAAATGTAATAGTTTGAATAGAAAATTGCAAAGATGGATTAGACTTCAATGTCCATGATAAGGATGATGCGTTGAAGGGACCAGGGGGCTAGTTATTGAATGTTATGGACAATTTCATTATTCCATTTTGATAGCAACTATGAAAAGAAAAATATAGTCATGTCCAGAGTGAAGTGATCACAACAAAGCACAATCTAAATTTATATGCTTCAATTATACAAGTTGACATGAAAATCATTGTCTAATATCTTAAATATATATAAAATTGATACACATAGTATCGAAGAGTTGTTACTCTAAGTGTATTTCCACATCAAAATTCCAATGTATGGGATATCTTTTGACCAAGGTAGAATATCCTCATGACAAATGTTCAAATTTCAACAAACCATAATACAATCACACCTAGATGATCAATGATGATCATATTAATTTTCAATAAAAAAGTGGAAAGGAATGCAAACAGTAGGTGTAAGGTAGGGTATGTCTAATTTAATGGAATGCAGACATGAGGTCTATGATAAGAAAAAATTAGAGAGGAATGCAAACATTAAGTGGAAGGTAAGAAAAAATTAGAGAGGATTGCAAACATTATTCTATTACATTTCAAAGAAGCAAATGCAAACATTATGCCTCTACCTATTTCAAAGAAGCAATATTCACAAGGCTCTTGTAGACAATATCTTCAATTGGCTACAACATCCTTTCAATGAGCTCCGCAGTTGATAATGTCCATTTGCAGTCTTGCTAGCACCTATTTGGGTAGCCCCTCACCCAATATAACAGGTTTGGGAGTATATTGTTGCCAAGATACCCAAGATTCTATCACATAAGAGGAAGAGACATTTCCAAGATACCTTGAGTGAAGGTCCAACTATGTCTGTACCTCAAGAGTGATTGGATGAGAGGGATATACAACTCACAACAAAGCTGTAATCTTCCACAAAAATAGTCGAATTGGCAAAATGAGCTAGTAGGTAAGTTGAATTGGCAAAATGAACTAGTAGCCTAGGTAAGTTTTTTCCTATTGTTCATCACCCATTCCATGGGCTCTCTTTTTATATGGTTCACCTCGTCAGTGGGGGGGGACCTATACATGAGACTATCCATAGCCAACTTCATGGCAGACGTGGCCCTAGTAGGGCACCTCATACCACTTCAGGGCTCCCGAAGGTGCCCTAGTAGGGCCACATTTGTCTTAGAGTCAGTGCACAGATCGATCATATGTTCACATGATTATCACAATTTCACAAATCACATGATACAATTGCTAGTAGAATGATTGATTGCCTTCAGTTAGGCCTTCAATCAACAGACACTCTGTTGTACATGTGGTGATGGCTAGCCTACTACATTGTAGAATTTTTAAGTCATCTATGTTTAGCCTCAAAGTGCACCCTCATAATGGTTATGGCTTATGTAAATAATCCTCTTTGCAAGGTTATACATGATGATGGAATGGAGGCCCCTACTAGAGGTGGCCGAAGCTACTTTTGAAAGTGCCGCTATAGGAGAAGGCAGAGCTTAGTTTGTGATGACATAGGTGGACCCGATGCTTGTTGTGAGGCTCACGTAAAGGTATCTCACTTTGGCCATCATGCACGCCTTCATAACTTGTGTTTCCTCCTCCTCCTCCATCATTGATCAATTCCCCCTCGTGTCTCCATGCTTTCTTTTTCATTCTCTTATTCTCCTCTTCTTACACCTACACATCTAGAGATCAGCCTAGCTCCACCATAGAAGATGACTCCATATTAATTTGTCGCTTTGATAGATGCAATAGTTTTCTATTCTCTATATTCATTTATGAGAAAGAGACTTTTTTGTAGGTCTCCTACTAGACAATTAAGTTGCATTCTTGGACTTTAGTATTAGAGTATGGAAACTAAGTTGATAATTATGCACTGTAGGTACCTTAAAGTACTCAAAACAACCATCAACAACCACCCTTCCTTTGCCATCCTAAGACCTCTTACCCTTCCAGCTACTACCACTTCATGCAAGTTTTAAGAAACTTTGCAAGTGTCATGGGACTAGCACTCAAATAATGAGGGAGGTAATGTTAATCAATTACAAGTTTGGAGTAGAAAAAACAGAGAAAATAGCCAAGAAGTAAAGAAAAGAAAACGGGGAGAAAATAGAGAAGCAAATCAAAGACGAGCATTAAGGAAATTTCAAGAATATTAAAATTTTGAAAAACATAGGGAGTGAAAAATGGCAAAAGGCTAGCATGGTTGGAACAAAAAATTTAGGATTGTGCTAACATTGTAATATCACATGGCCTAAATGGCAAGGCTATAAAATTACCTTTTTCTAGAGTGGCATGCAAGTGGGTCAAGATTATTTTCAAAATTTAGATAGTCTCATGGATCTCAAGTCCCCAAAGATGGGATGCTTGAGAGGATCCACAAGCAACAAGTCCCCCATGAGAATTAGACCTTGCCAAATTTTTAAATCCAAAAGATCATATATAAGGTTGAAAACACCTTATGTAAGCATTCCAAAAAATCCTAATCAAAAGCTTATCTCTTTTCTCCTTCTTTGCATCAACTCTAACTTAGGAGCTTTCTCTATGCATGCAAGCTATTCTGTGAGATAGGGAGTGTTCTTGAACATCACAAGCTTGTTCTTCTACTTCTTGCCTATAACTCCCCCATCTCATCTTATCTTTTTCTTGGGTTTTTCCAATTTTTGAGGTAGAGAGACCAAGAGATCGTAATACGAGCTAGAGAGAGAGAGAGCATCTTGCTCGGCTTGGAGGAACTAGCAAGGAGCTACAACCTTACACAGATGTTGTGGGCTCAAAGGATGCGAAGCTTACGAGAGTGAACAATCGATGAAGTCATCGAAGCTTGGGAGCTCATCAATGAATTCCTAGACTACAACAATTGGTGAATTTTCTCGCTTTGACTATTCATTCTATTCATTCTTCTTGATTAATAGGTTATGGATTTTTGTTGAGACTAGCCAAGTGGATAGGAGTAGATGGTAATAAGAGAACTTGCAAAGTGAGAGACTACAAGACATCTTTGCTAGAGAGAGTACAGGATTGATATGCATTTTTTTGTCTAGATCTTGTATGTAGGCAAAATGCACCTACAATAAGGCTCAATAGAATTATTTTACTTATGAAACTAAGCTCTATGCAATTGTCTATCCTTTGAAAAAATGGCACCATAATTTATATGATGCTATATTTGAGGTAGTGTTTGATCAAGAGAGGATCAAATGGTTTACTACCCAAAAGGATGTGAAAGGAAGAACTTGATGGGCTGAATTTCTTCAAGAGTTCGACTACATGCTAAAGCATTGCAAGGATTGATATAATGTTGTAGCAAATGCTCTAAGTAGAATTCTTAAGATTGACACTCTCTTATTTATAATATTGAAGAGTGATGTATTCAAGAGTTCGACTACATGCTACAGTATTGCAAGGATTTATACAATGTTATAGCAGATGCTCTAAGTAGAATGCTTGAGATTTACACTCTCTCATTTATAATATTGAAGAGTGATCTATTAGAATCTCTGTAAGGAAAATGTGAGCATGATCAGTCTTATGAAAAGACATGGAATGTGATTGAAAGGAGGAATTCCTCACCAATTCATGCACAATATGTGAATTCCACACATGGCTCCTCTCTTGGAAGTGATGAGCTCAATTGATGGAAGAACTTTACCACCACTGATGGGTACTTGCTTCACAAATGCCAAATATGTGTACCCTCAAACTTAGACACACAACACCAAATTCTTTCTATGAAATGATAGTCCTAGTGCAGGTCATCAAGGGATAAGAAAGACCTATACACATGTATGTAGACACTTTTATTGGTCTGGAATACATAAGGATATAGAGCAATATATTATTCAATGTCAAGTGTCAAGTGAACAAAGTTGAGTGCTTGAAGATAGGTGGGATTTTACATCCTTGAGAGATTCCTAGTGGCAAGTGGGAAAGTCTCTCTATGAATTTTATTGTTGCACTTCCTACTACCAATCATGGTCATGATGCCATTTGGATAGTAGTGATAGACTCATTAATATGCATAGATTTATTTCAACAAAGACAACTCCTAAACTCTTGAATTAGCATGGCTGTTTGTGGAGAATATTTATAGCTTTATGGATTGCTAGCCAATATCATATGCAATTGAAATCAAAGGTTCAATAGCCATTTTTTGAAAAGTTGCATTCAAATAGATATAATGCTTTATCTTAGTAGTGTGGTTCACCCTCAAAAAAGATGGACAAATCAAGTGGGTAAACCAAGTTCTAGAAGATATACTATAAGCACATGTTTTTTAATAAAAAAATCTAATTGTGGAAAGATTATTTACCCATATTAGAGTTTGCTTACAACACTTATGCTAAGCATGTGACTACAGAGGGTGTAGTCCATGCTTATGTATAGGTTTCAACCTTGATCACCAATTATGGTGGAATTAGCCCAATAAGAAAATCCAACATATCAAGGACTTTCTTCACGATCATTTTGATATGCTGAAAGTAGCATGCTTGAATGTTAAACAAGCTCAAGACCATTATAAGAAACAAGCAGATGAACATAGATGTATGGTCACTAATAAGGTCTACTCATGTGTTCCTATACATTCAATGAAACTATATATAAATTAGATCTACCATCCTCTAATAGATTCCAGCCAATCTTTCATGTTAGCCAATTGCGAATACAACTTAGTAATGATGATAGTTTGGTGTTCTAAAGAGTGTTAGTAGAAATTATTAAACCCCATTCGACCTCATGAACCAAAGTTGATATTGCATTTCCATGAGCATCATACATATCATAATGTTTAAAAACAAGTTTTGGTCTTGGAAAGACAGACTTGAATAAGGTTCTACTTCAAAGAACATTAATGTATTCAAGAAGCTATTTTCCACTTTTATTTTATGGACAAAAACTCCTCCAAAATGGGGGAAGTAATGTTAGGAAAAGGGTCACAAGTGAAAATAATATGTAGGATAAATTGAACATAGTGCTAATAGATCATTATGCTAAGGCTTTGATGGGGTTAAGGGATCAAGAGATAGTCTGCATTAGAGCACAAGGGTATATGGACCAAAGGGTCAAAGGAAAGGCAATCAATCTGAATGGACTTACTAAAAAACAGTCTAAAATAGTCTATGGATCTATCTAAAGATACCAGTGCAGGGCTAAAAGAGGCTATCATCTTGAGAGTTTGGGAGGTTAACCAAGCTTTTCCTACTTTTGTGTTCACTAAAGGCAAGGCACCTACATGTGCATGACACATAACCATCCAATAAGGAGGGGACTTAATTCCACTTCCAACTTCTTCATCAATCATTTATTGCAAGTGAAAATTTTCCAAGGAAAACAACCCAACTAAAAAAAATCATGAGCTACATCTAACAACTATGTTTAAAAATCAAAGCTCTAATTAAATGTTGAGGCTAACTGCTTAAAATCTTCCTCTTTGTGACTAAAATCTATCCATGTGTCATAACTAACTAATTCATTAATATGTTGAAGGTGTTTGATCAATAATGTCACAGTTTATAAAAGAGAGGGACTTCCACATTATCTCTGATGACAAAACTAAGCTTAGATTATGTGGCCCTTCCAAAATCTTTCAGTCCCATGTATCTAAGATTTTCTACGTGAAGATCTACCATATTGAGGCATTTATCATGTGCCATGTGCTAAGTTGACCATTTTATGATCATGGTCATCTCTTGGTTGGTGAGCCCTGCAATGAGTCTATGAGTGACATTAGGAAGTCTATTTGGGTCAAGTCGTTTTTTCCAAATTTGGGTACTTAATCCATTATCCCTAATTTTTGGGACCCATCCATATTTTTAGCTCGAGAAATTAGCCAACACTATTTTGGTGTTTCTTTAGGGTTTCTTGCCTTTTTATAAGTAGACCTATTAGTTGGTTGTTATTAGTCCTTGCCTTCTCACTTCTAGTGGCCTTAGTGGAGCTACATACTATAGCATGTGGAGGGAATAATCATTGTATTTGGCATTCATCTAGTATCTACATAAGTTCTCTCTTCATTTCCTCCATCGTTTCATCTTTCTTGAGTGCTTTTGTTCAACTACATCTCTCACATGATAGCATTGTCTAACCACCCCCCGAACTACCCTTCATCATCAGCCTCTTCTACACTAACCCTTAGTTGTGTTTTCACAACGATTTCTTGTCTCTCGCATATCCTACCCTTCACCTTACTTCCCACCCTATTTGTGATCAAATTTTTTGCTTCTTTGCCATGTATTTTAGTCTTCTTCTTGGACCTAAGACTGTAGTGTGCCCTCGACAATTGAAGTTGTTCTTTGAAGGCTACCCTTGCTACATTTTCGATATGGTGATCTGCCAATGGTGGCTACCTTTACTATTGAAGGTGAACTCATGGTTTCTTTTTTAGGTGATGATGATGCTTCACCTACCCATGGACAATGTGGTAATGGTTGCGTTTCTAGCTTGGACTATTTGTGGCTATATTCATATTTGATGTGGCTAGTCACTAGGATTCCAAATGAAACCTTTATGTTTCACTAGTTGGGCAACCCTTCTAACAGCCTAGTGTGTGGTGGCCTTCCTCCAAGTTGGTTCTTTGGAATGCATGGTATGGCCACTTACACTTTAAGGCTTTAATCTAACTAACGCACACTTGATTAAGGGGTTACCAGATTTTGGTGTGCACCCATCACCACCATCTCTCAATCACATACAAGGCAAGCAACATTGCGAACCTTTCCTGCATAAGGCTTCTTGCCTTTTTAAAGGCTAAGTTAGTGGCTTTTCATCACCATTCAAATTGGAGGAGCAAGGTTGAGAGGCAATCCACTCACAAAACTTGAGCTATGAGAGTAGATATGGGCACAGTGTTACCTCCCATGAGTACCAAAGGTTCTTCTCATGACATTTATGTGGAGTATGCCAACATTTGCACACCATGAAAGAATGGGGTGATAGATTAGTAGAACAATTCTCGAACCACAAATCTTTTGGCATGACTCCTTATTCATGGGAGAAAATGCTCATTTTCATTTTTTTAATTATGATGCATATCTACATGTTTCTACGATAAGAGGGGGAAGCTTGACTCTAATTTCAAGATTCACATCTCCATTGTCTGTTCCCATACCACCTAAGGCTATCATCTCTATGATCATGTTTCTAGATCAATCACAATTGGTTGGGATGTTGCTTTGCTTAAGAATGACGTTCAATGCACTATTTTGCCAAGTATTCCTTCTACTTCTACTAGTACAAAGGAATAGCCTCTCACAATATTCAAGAGCCACCCTTTCAGCCTCGATTTTCTTCCTTGCTTCCTATTCTATTGAGGCCTCCTACCCCATTCCCACCCACTCTAGAGGTTATTCTACATGTTTTTCCCCAAGTGTCCCCTCAAGTAGCCATTAAGGATCCCCCTAAATTTGGCTTTTCTCTCTGTTGTGGGAAGATGGAGATCTGGATCTTCATCGCGTACACTATCTCTGCGCCTATGATCATGTTGGTGTCTGCCTTCAGCCCTTTCTCGATCTTCTTCTCTTTCTCGAACATAATATGACAATTCATGATGGTGTCGATAGGGATATTCTGTAGCTCTCTCCGAAACCCTATCCCAATGCTCTCTACTATCTTTCCTTCTGAATTCATGTTCTCGGGTCCCATTGATCTCAGGCGCAACATCCATAGCTCTTCGCTCTGATCGTTCTCTTCCTCGACTTCATCGCCAAGTGCGCTCTGGCGAGGCTCTAGCGCACCAGCCCATTCCAAAGCCCATCTGTCACCAAATAAAACATCACCCACATTATTTTCCTGTGGACATCTCATTCTCCCAGCTTGAGAAATACAATCAATGGAACTATCTCCTAAACTGACGTTCTTGTGAAGTTTCATGTAAATTCTCATGTTGTATTTCAAATAACCTTATCTTGTATGAAGGTATGTGTTTGTTTCTACTCAAGATATGTGAAGTTTGATGTAGACTCTCATTATGTATTTCATTATGAGCCTCAATCGCAAGTTATAGGTTTGTCAATGCCAAAGGGGGATGATGAGAAGAGTGAGTTGGAGTTATTAGATTCAACCACCTAGGAGGAGCCATGGCTAGTGACATCGACTCTCAAATATATACTATATGCTTTTATTTTACTTTTAATTCAAGTTCCAATCCTTGGAACATCAAGTGATAGTGTATCTTTCTCTTTCTTCCATAAAGACACATATCAAGCCACGTGCAATGCCATAGGATGTTGTTTGGTTAAGGAGGATGATTATTGAAATGGGTTTCTACAACCACACCCACATTGATTCGTGAGAATATCCAAAATTACATGGTTGTAGTTAGGAATCTTGTGTTTCATGCTTTCTTAGAGCACATTGAGATCTATTACCACTATCTTCAAAAGTGTATCCAAGATGGGGGTTTGGAGCTGGTTTATTGTTCCATAGTGCGCAATGCAGTAAATAACTTCACAAAGCCTTTTCCAATGCCTTTGATTCATCATCATTTGTGACCATTTGGGAGTTCAAATAGAACTAGGATCAAAGAGACGATACTAGTGGTCATGGTCATCTCCCAATGTCGACACTAAGTTAATGGGAGACATTAGGAGATCCATCTAGGTCCAATCATTTTGGTTACTTTTATTACTTTATCCACATTGTCCCTATTTTTTGAGCCCCATCCTTTTTTTAAAATCGAGACTCCATCAAAGAGCATTTTAGGATTTCTTTAGGGTTTATTGCCTATAGGCATACATATCAACTGGGTATTATCACTTCCTACATTTTTATTGTAGAAATTACATGGCACAATGAATATGAGAAGAACAAAAATTGCTTTAATTTCAAATGAACTGATACAAAGATTGCTCTATCCACTCATGTACTTTCATTGTGAAGCTTAGATGGTCATCTAGACATATGATAAGCATAGGGCTTAAGGGTAGCTAAAAGAACTTTGACTCGGTGAAAGATAGATTGACGATAGCTTTGGAGGGGTCTTCATTTCATAGCCTGGGAAAGTATTCTAATTGGCTATCCGACCATATTATGAACCTTCCTTAGTCATCCAGGAAATGTTCCCTTTACTATCTCAGGGTCAAGGGTGTTGCCCTTGAACCCCCGTTAGAGGGGCTATTGGTCCCCCCTATGATCCCCAACCAAATGCTATTTTTGTGGCCCCCAAACCCCAAAATAGGGGTCCGTGATAACTCCCACACCCTTCAACTCAATGTATTGTGCCTCGGGTCACCTTTTTGCCATCGGCTCATGTCAACCTCATCTGACATATAAGTCAAGTCCCAACCAATGTCTGTGCTTGCACATGGCTTCTCCTCATAATGGGAGCCTTACAACTTAAAGCACCATGGATAAATAGTTTCGCCTTACAAGGGTGGGGCATTGAGCATATCTAACATTTACTTCTAGCACCTTTACTATAACTGTACATAGTAACACGTAGAGAGGTTGATCATTGTATTTAACTTTCATCTAGTATTTAGTTTACTTCTCCCTTCATTTCCTTCATTGTTTATGTTGATTTAGTGTTCTTCTTCTACCACCATCTCTCACAAATGGCAAGATATAAATGTGATCGATGTGGCTATTAAAAGATAGAATATAAATACTATGATGCAAATACATGTTTACTTTAGGAAAAGTAGAAAAAGATATGAAAATAAGTAGTTATTTATAGCATGAAGTCTATTTAAGTGATTTTAACTACATGCTAGTTTTTAAATCCAACTTGGAAAACATAAACTTTCTATAAAACATATGAAACATTTGAAATAACAACCTATCTGCATAAGTTTTGAGTTGTACACTCTATAGATTGAACATTTTATTTATACTTTTACCACAATTGTGGCCTTGTTTTTCACACTACTTGCAATACTTGATATGGAAAATGCAAGCCTAACAACCAAAATTTCATAAGTACATCTCAGAATCAGTTTTTTAACCAACCAAGCTTTAATAAGTATAACTCGTTATTTTTCTTTTTACCAACTAAATTGTGTCAAGAATCGCGTGGTGGGGGGACTTGCTCAAGATGCTGCGCCGAACACACACAGAATGCACAAGGAGAAGCTCACTCAAGAGACAAGAAGAGAGATGGATGCCAAAACGTTTTCTTACTGGTTTCTTCTTCTTCTTCCACACACTTTACAATATACACAAAGTATAGATAAGATACAACATAAAGGAAAGTGGCATATTAAGTCAAACAATGCATAACCGACTACACTAGTCGACTTGCGCTATAACTATGCCAGCTGTAAATAGGTGTAACAACCTGAATGTAATAAGTAATGAGTCAGTGGCTATGTGAGAGTCATAATGACCACCGACGTGCTAAGTGTAGACGTGTGGACCCATCTAACCAGGCAATCCATCATTAATGTTCGCATGTGTTGAGCTTGTCATCTCAACACTCCCCCTCAAGCTCAACTGCATCTCTGCAACTCCAAGTAAGCTTCGAAACTTTTGAAGCTTCTCTGTACCCAATACCTTCATGAAGATGTCAGCTATCTGATCATGTGTGCTGACATACACCAAGTCAATCTCACCTGCTAATACCTTCTCTCTCACAAAGTGGTAGTGTACCTCAATATGTTTTGTCCTGGCATGGAACATAGGGTTCCTAGCCAACTGTATACTGCTTATGTTGTCACAATAAATGACAACTGGACTTTCCACCTACACATATAAATCAGCCAATAACTTTTGTAGCCATACTACCTCACATGCTGCAACAGCGGCACCTCTATACTCAGCCTCTGTACTCGACAAAGCAACTATAGATTGCTTTTTGCTGCTCCAAGCAACTGCTGCACTACCAAGAGAGAACATGTATCCGCTACTGGTAGATCTTCTATCAGACATACTACCAGCCCAATCTGCATCTGTGTATCCAAACACTTGTACATTTGTACCTACCTCATAGAAAAGTCCATAATGTAATGTGGACTTCGCATATCTCAATATGCATCTGACTGCATCCAAATGTGGCTTTCTAGGTACTTGCATAAACTGACTCACAAAACCAACAACGTAGCTCAAGTCTGGCCTTGTAATGGTCATGTAGATCAAACTCCCCACTATCCTCCTGAACATAGTAGGGTCTTCTATCTCATCCCCAACATCAGTACTCAACTTTACATTCTACTCCAATGGGATTGAAAGTGGTTTGCATGATGTCATACCATACTTGGATAACATATCCAAGCCATACTGTCTTTGGGATAGCCATATACCATCATCACATCTGATCACCTCAATGCCAAGGAAATACCTTAGCTCACCTAAATCCTTCATCTCAAACTTCTTCTTCAAAAAATCCTTGACTTCAGCAATCCCACTATCACTATCACCTATAATAATCAAGTCATCCACATAGATGACTATGATGACCAAACTTGCATCTCCCTTTCTCACATAAAGTGAGTGATCAGCATCAGAAACATAAAAGCCAATATTGACAAGATACTCTCTGATCTTGTCAGACCATGTTCTAGGTGCTTGCTTGAGCCCATACAGCGCCTTCTTCAACCTGCACACATACGTGGGATGCTCTAAATCTTCATAACTTGCTGGCTGATCCATATACACTTCTTCCTGCAAATCACCATGCAAGAAGGCATTCTTCACATCCATTTAGTGCAACCTCCAACCTTTGGCTGCTGCCAAAGCAATCACACATTTGACAGTTGCCATCCTAGCAACTGGACTGAAGGTTTCATCATAATCTATGCCATATGTCTGGGCATAGCCTTTTGCAACCAGCCTAGCTTTGTACCTACTAATAGAACCATATGCATTGTGCTTAATCTTATAAACCCACTTACATCCAATAGCTTTCTTGCCCTTCGGTAATGATACTAGATCCCAAGTCTTATTGGCCTCTAATGCAGCCATCTCCACATCCATTGCATCCCAATGAGTATGACCAACAGCATCCTCGAAACAAGTGGGCTCAATATCCTCAACTAGTTTCACCGTATAAGCATAATGGTGAGCTGCATAACCTTCAAAACCAAATCTTTTAACAGGGCATCTGACCCTGCTAGATCTGCGTACCACCGAATCACACAGTGGAGCCTTTATATTACTATGAGCTCTCTGTACACCCGGTGTCCTGACAGAAGGAATGCCAAGCTCATCATCCAAGCTCTCTGAGCCACTGGAGTCTCCATCAAGAACTGCATCAATGCCATCTGACACTTTATTCTTTCCTTTGTCTTTACCTGTAGTGCTACTAGATGCACCTAAAGATGTAGAGCTACTCCTTAGTCTCCCAAACCAAGGACTACCAGATGATGTCTCTGGTCCACTAAGAGTCTGTGATTCTTGCTTTTCATCCCGCACATGAGTGTCATGATCATCATCATCATCCAATGCATCACCACTAGATGCATACCAACTGCTCATTTCATCAAAGATAGCATCCTTGCTCACTCTGAACTTACATGTGACAGGGTTATAACAACGATACCCTTTCTGCTCTAAAGAGTATCCAATAAAGACACATTTTTCTGACTTTGGATCAAGCTTCTTCCGTAGCTCATCTGGCACATGAACATATGCAACACAGCCAAATACCTTCAAGTGCGATACATCAAGCTTCTTGCCAGTAAAGCATTCTTCAAGAGTCATCCCATGAACTACAACTATGGGAGTTCTATTCATAATATAAACAGCAGTATGAACAGCCTCAGACCAAAAATGCTTAGTCATATTCTTTTCAGCCATCAAGGCGCATGCAACTTCTGCAATATGCATGTTTTTCCTTTCTGCAATCCCATTTTGCTGTGGGGTATACCTACATGTGAACTGTCTCTTTATCCCATGAGATCTCAGAAAATCACTGAACTCATTCAAGAGGTACTCCCCCTCTCCATTTGACCTCAAGCACTTTACTTTCAAGCCCGTTTCTCTTTCAAGTGCAGCCTTGAAAGTTCTAAAGTACTCAAACGCTTCACTCTTTTCCTTCATAAAATATACCCACAGCTTTCTAGAACAATCATCAATGAATGTGATAAAGTATGAACTGCATCCAAGAGATACATTTTGTGTAGGCCCCCAAATGTCTGTATGCACAACATCAAGGATATTTCTGGTTACATCTCTATCATGTGAAAAGGGTTGTCTTGCATGCTTAACAAACTGACATGCTTCGCATACCTTATGAAATTCTGCAACTCTAAATGTAGGCAACCCTGTAACCAACCCTTTGGACTGCATTAATTTCAGCCTTTGTACATTTGCATGTCCAATGCGTTTGTGCCAAATTTCAATATCTGCAACAACACCTTTTCCTTTAGCATACATAGCAGCATTCATAATAGGAATTCCAGCATCTAGAATAAACATACTTCCAACTCTACTTCCCTTTGCAACTAACCTGCACTTGTCATTGAAGTCTTCTACAAAGCAGCCCTTTGCATTAAATTTGACTTGCAGCCCTTGCTCTACCATCTGACTGACTGACACCAAGTTCTTTGTAATAGATGGCACATGTAATACCTCCGGCTCCTTTTCTTCACCTGACACAAACTCGTAGAGGCCTTTTCCAATAAGGAAGTTCGTGACACGGAACTTCCATGAAGGGTAGTTATTCTTGTCGAGCTTCTCAATGATGGGGTTTCCACTGTTCTCTGCCATTATCACAAAACTAATACCAAGCAACAAGCAAATCTTCTGCAACCCTTGAGCTATAGTACACAGCAATACACCAAACAGCCTTTTTCACTGTTTGCTCAACAATACATGCAATCTGCAATCATTTTGCATATAAACCTTGTGTATTTGTTGGTAAACACCTTTGAACTTACAGATCTGAAATCTGTAACCTATGCACCTGTATACGGCAAACACAGCTAAAATTGCAGGGTATCTCGAACTGATGTCCGCAACCTTGCGGCTCTAAAGCGGGTAAGCCCTAAAGGGCTTATCTGCAGAATACACATCATTCTTCGCGCACACCAAATCTCACTGCAATCTGAGATTTTTGCTCTGCCCTGTTTCTAGTGCCTTCATAGGCACTGTCCAAGAGAAAGAGTGAAAGAATGGGAGAGCTTCTTACCCATGACTTGCTTTCTCGTGTTGAGATATCGAGCTCCACTCGTGATACGCCAAGGTGACCGTTGTGTATTTATGTCACCGACTTGTCAGTTGCAGACGGGGTTGGTACACGGCCCATGAATAATAGCTACATGATAGCTATCCTTATCTACTCTAGTTCGTGGCTCAGTTAGTATGCCACCTTAGTTAGTTGAGTTTGGTTTGAGATCCATATATAGAGTTCTTCTATTTCTTTGTACTTGAGTTTTTTTGGCTTACACAACTAAGAAGAGGAAAACTATTTTCAGCCTCCACGTCTATGTGTATTCCCCCATTGTGCAAGCAAGAAAGCTACAAGTGAGACTCCTTCCTTCTCTCCCACAATCTTGACATGGTATCAGAGCCTTGTTCGTGGTAAGGAGCTCAAGAAAGCAAGCCAAGCTCGCGGTGTTCTGGTAAGAGGAGCAGTGTTGCTTTCATTTTCTGTTTTGGGAGCAGATCTCTGTAGGTCACACAGCCGGAAATTGCAAGAGTGCATTGTCTCAGGTTGAGACACCTTCACGGTGAAGCAAGAGGGCAGTATATGCTGCGGGTAAGAGCTTTAGCTCTCGGCGACCCTGTTTTTTTGATTTGAGGCCATTTTGGGGCCTCTTTTGAAGGCAGAAGTTTTCTGCACGCACTTAGGAAAAGGCCCTGTTTTATGCTGTGCGACCATTGTTCTGCAGGTCGGTGAAAAGTTACCACAGAGATTACATCGTCTGCTTGTGTGCAGAGACATTGGGAGTTACAGAATCATCCCTGTAGCCTATTGATGCAAAATCGTCACTAGGAAGTGACTGTGTGGTCAAATACCACTTTCGTCAGTTTTGCAGATTAGCCCTTGTGAGGCTGAAGCTGTGTTCTTTGCAGTGACAGAACTTTTTGCAGTGTTCTATAATGGCGTCTGATTCTCTCTCACAGATTGTCATTGAAAAGCTTGACAAGAACAACTTCCAAGCATGGAAGTTTAGAATGACGAATTTCCTTATGGGAAAAGGATATTGGGAATTTGTTGCAGGAACTGAAGAAGAACCAGTTCTTCCTGATGTTCCCAATCAACAGCAAATGCAGGCATTTAAAGCATGGCATGAGAGAGCCAGGAAAGTTATGTACTGGCTGTCTATCAGCATTTCAGACTCTATGATTGTGCATATTCAAGATGCAAGTACGCCAAAGGAGGCATGGGATACTTTGTCAAAAATGTATAGCACAAATACGCAAGCCAGGAAAATGCAGCTCAAGCAAGAGTTGCATAATGTGCAAAGAGAAAATATGAGCATCAATGACTACCACATGAAGGTGAAGAAGATTGCAGATGCACTTGCTTCCATTGGGTCGCCAGTGGAAGATGATGATTTAGTTTCTGTGACCTTGAATGGTCTAGGAAAGGATTATGCACAGTTTCGAACATCCATTTCCATCCGTGAAAGATTTCCTGATTTTGAGGAGTTGATTCTCTTCTAATTTCTGAGGAGCAGAGAAATGGTGGTGCATCTTCTTTAGGAGGAACTTCAAAAGAAGCTGTCTTCTACTCAAATGTTGGAAGAGGTAGAGGCAGAGGTAGAGGAGGCGGATCTGGAGGCCGTGGTAGGAATCAAAATATACGGCAAACTCAAGAAAACCAGTCCTATGGAGGAGGACGTGATAACTCTAGAGGCAGGGGGAGCCAAAGAGGTCGTGGTGGATGGCAAAGAGGCCAAAATGCAAACAGCAATGTTGAATGCTACTACTGTGGTAAAATGGGTCATATGGCTAAGGACTGCTATAAAAAGTAGAATGACATCATGAATGGAAAACTGCAACAAGGAAATTATGCATCTTCTAGTAGACAGGGTGATGACAGAAATGAGCATTTGTTTATGGTGCAGCACATGAACAATTCTGTGACAAGTGCAGAAGAAAGCAATGATGTATGGTATGTTGACTAAGGTACATCAAACCACATGACAGGTCATGCAGAATGGATGGAGGATGCAAGGAAAATGGAAAAACCAGGATTTGTGGAGACTGGTAATGATACTGCACATCCTATTGTGCAGATTGGAAAAATTCCTTTGTCTATGCAGGATGGGAAAAAGAAATACCTCTCAGATGTATTTCATGTCCCGAATATCACCAAGAATCTGGTTTCTGTTGGTCAAATGGTTGAGCAGGGCTTGCAGGTCAGATTTAATCCTCATGGATGCTTTGTTGAGGATATGAAAAATAAAGGTCGCTTGATAGCAAAAGGAAAGAAGAAGGGCAGAATGTCAACATTGGATGCAAACATGTCTGAATTCAGTGCAGCAATGTTTGCACATGGGACCGGTGTAGTTGCAGATATTGATATCTGGCATAAACGCATTGGTCATGTTAATGTACAGCGACTTAAATCAATGCAGTCCCAAAATATTGTTGCAGGATTGCCCAAATTCAAGGTTGCAGAAATGCATAAGATGTGTGAAGCCTGTCAATTTGGAAAACATGCAAGGAAACCATTTCCTAGACATGTTCAAGAGAGTAAGAAGCCATTGGAATTAATCCACTCTGATGTGTGGACTACTAAAGTTGCATCTCTTGGAGGCTGTCATTATTTTGTCACTTTTATTGATGACTATAGCAGAAAAGTTTGGGTGTATTTTATGAAAAAGAAAAGTGAAGTTTTTGGGCATTTCAAAACTCTTAAAGCTATGGTTGAAAAAGAAACAGGTTTGCAAATAAAATGCCTAAGGTCAGATGGAGGGGGAGAGTACCTCTCAAATGAGTTTGCAAGGTTCCTGCAGGAGCATGGCATAAAGCAGCAATATTCATGCAGTCATACCCCACAACAAAATGGAATTGCAGAAAGGAAAAACAGGCATATTGGAGAGGTATCTCGTGCCATGCTCAATGAAAAAGACTTGCCAGATTTTTATTGGGCTGAAGCAGTTGCTACAGCAGTTTATATAATGAACAGGACTCCCACTGCAGCAATACATGGAATGACTCCCGAGGAGAGGTATACTGGTAGGAAACCAGATATTTCGCATTTGAAAATTTTTGGTTGCATTGCCTATGTACATGTGCTAGATGAGTTGAGATCCAAGTTGGATCCAAAAGCTGAGAAGTGCATCTTTATTGGTTACTCTCTGCAGCAGCAAAAAGGGTATAGATGCTATAACCCTTCTACTCGTAAGTTTACAGTGAGCAGAGATGTTGTTTTTTATGAGATGAGTAGCTGGTATAAACCAGTAAATGTGATTGATGATGTAGATGCACAAAATGGTAATGCTGCACAGAATTCACAGCAACAGTCACAAAATATTAGTGGACCTGGAGCGTCCTCTAGCAGTGGTTCACATTCTTCGCCATGGACAGGCAGATTGAGATCAGGAGAATCTTCTCAAAGAAATGCAGATAGTGGTATGCAGGTATCACAAAAAGGGAAAGAGAAGGTTGATCAGCCCATGTTTGATGTGAATGCAGGTCACTCTTATGTGGATGGTGAATCCAGTGGCTCAGAACAGAGCATTGATGATGAGTTGGGTATTCCTTCTATTGTTACACCTGGAGTAAGGAAGACCAGGGATGTTTTGAGAGCACCTGGGAGTGAACCTACTTTGCGCAGGTCTACGAGAGCTAGGTACCCTGTGGATAGGCTGAAATATGATGGATTTACAGCCATTCACTATGCATATATGGTTAAAGTGATACAGGAACCAGAACCCACTTCTTTTGAGCAAGCCATGGGAAAAGAAAAATGGGAGAAAGCCATGGATGAAGAAATGGATGCCTTGGAAGCAAATGCTACATGGGAATTGGTACCTTTGATTAAAGGTAAGAATGCAATTGGATGTAAGTGGGTTTATAAGGTGAAGCACAATGCAGATGGTTCTGTGAATAGATACAAGGCAAGATTAGTAGTCAAGGGGTATGCACAAACATATGGCATTGACTATGAAGAAACATTCAGTCCGGTTGCAAGGATGGCAACCGTAAGAGCAGTCATTGCTATGGCTGCATCAAAGAGATGGTCTTTACATTAGATGGATGTAAAGAATGCCTTCTTGCATGGTGATTTGCAAGAAGAGGTCTATATGGAGCAGCCACCAAGTTATGTGCATGCTGTTCATCCTGAGTTTGTTTGCAGGTTGAAAAAAGCCTTGTATGGCTTGAAGCAAGCACCTAGAGCATGGTCTGACAAGATAGGACAGTATCTTGTCACTATTGGCTTTCAGATTTCCAAGGCAGATTTCTCACTCTATGTGAGAAATACAGAGAAAGGTATTATGCTACTTGTCATTTATGTTGATGATTTGATTATGACAGGTGACAGTGATGAAGATATCCTTCATGTGAAAATGCTATTGAAGCAGAAGTTTGAGATGAAGGATTTGGGAGAGCTGCGTTATTTCTTGGGCATTGAGGTGATTAGATCACCAAGTGGGATACAGCTCTTGCAGAGACAGTATGGATTGGACATGCTGTCCAAATATGGGATGATAGGCTGTAAGCCTATTTCAGTTCCTTTGGAGCAGAATGTGAAGCTGAGCGCAGATGCAGGTGAGCTTTTGGAAGACCCTACTGTGTACAGACGCATAGTAGGAAGCTTGATTTATATGACTATTATCAGGCCAGATTTGAGCTATGCTGTTGGATTGGTAAGTCAGTTTATGCAGGCTCCAAGGAAACCGCATTTGGATGCAGCTAGACGCATACTCAGGTATGTGAAGTCCACATTGCAGTATGGACTATTTTATGAGACTGGGGTTCAGATACAGTTGCATGGATACACTGATGCTGATTGGGTTGGTAGTATTTCTGATAGACGATCTACCAGTGGATATGTGTTCTCTTTTGGGAGTGCTGCAGTCACTTGGAGCAGCAAGAAACAGCCTACAGTTGCCTTGTCGAGCACAGAGGCTGAGTACAGGGGTGCAGCAATGGCTACATGTGAGGTAGCTTGGTTGCATAAGCTACTTTATGATATGCATCAGTCTACAGATGGGCCAGTTGTCATTTATTGTGACAACATGAGTAGTATACACTTGGCAAATAACCCAGTCTATCATGCTAGAACAAAGCACATTGAGGTGCATTATCACTATGTGCGAGAGAGGGTTTTACTAGGTCTTATTGATCTAGTTTATGTCAGCATAGAGGATCAGGTAGCTGACACATTCACGAAGGCATTGGGCGCAGAGAAGCTGCGCAAGTTCAGAGACCTGCTTGGTGTGCAGGAATTGGGATTGAGCTCGAGGGGGAGTGTTGAGATATCGAGCTCCACTCGTGATACGCCAGGGTGACCGTTGTGTATTTATGTCACCGACTTGTCAGTTGCAGACGGGGTTGGTACACCACCCATGAATAATAGCTACATGATAGCTATCCTTATCTACTCTAGTTCGTGGCTCAGTTAGTATGCCACCTTAGTTAGTTGAGTTTGGTTTGAGACCCATATATAGGGTTCTTCAATTTCTTTGTACTTGAGTTTTTTTGGCTTACACAACTAAGAAGAGGAAAACTGTTTTCAGCCTCCACCTCTATGTGTATTCCCCCATTGTGCAAGCAAGAAAGCTACAAGTGAGACTCCTTCCTTCTCTCCCACAATCTTGACAGCTCGAACCTTGCTTCTTCTCCTTTACTTCAGCCTTCGAAATCAGCCTCTCTTGATGGTGCAGCTCTGATACCATGTCAAGAATCGCATGGTGGAGGGACTTGCTCAAGATGTTGCGACGAACACACACAGAATGCACAAGGAGAAGCTCACTCAAGAGACAAGAAGAGAGATGGATGCCAAAACGTTTTCTTGCTGGTTTCTTCTTCTTCTTCCACACACTTTACAATATAAACAAAGTATAGATAAGATACAACATAAAGGAAAGTAGCCTACTAAGTCAAACAATACATAACCGACTATACTAGTCGACTGGCGCTATAACTATGCCAGTTGTAAATGGTGTAACAACCTGAATATAATAAGTAATGAGTCAGTGGCCATGTGAGAGTCATCATGACCACTGACGTGGTAAGTGTAGACGTGTGGACGTGTGGACCCATCTAACCAAGCAGTCCATCATTAATGTCCGCATGTGTTGAGCTTGTCATCTCAACAAATTGACCCAAAGTGCACAAAGGGGAATAACATGTTAATGTGTTTGTGCAAAGGACTTCATGCCAATTGGTAACCATTTGGCACAAATCACATGTTAAATCAATACAAGATAAAAAATTTCACATTTAACATCATAACTCCTTTTTGGACTTCTCAAAACTCAATGATTTAAAGTTGTTTAACATCATGAGTTCCTTGCATGATTTCAATATGTGGCATATTGGTCCTAATGTTTTGATCCAAGATCTTGAGCACCCCAAAAAAAAACTAAGGAAATGATTCCATTTCCTACCTTCCATTTTAACTATTAGGTATATAGTGGTTTGCTATACATCATATAGGCAATAAATCACTATCATGTGCCAAGCTAAGAATTGAACCTCTAGGATATCCTAGTGCCCGTCAAGAGTAAACCACATAACCTCCGAATATGGAATTCAAGAAATTCATTGTGCAGTCAACCTCATAGTTTGAGATCATTCCCATCAACCAATTTTATATGCTAATCACCAAACTATCAAATATATGCACCCTAAACATCCACATAGTTTGAGATCATTCCCATCAACCAATTTTATGTGCTAATCACCAAACTATCAAATATATGCACCCTAAACATCCACATGTCCAACATTGAATGCAATATCAAGCTTAACGTTTTCATCATACTTGATAACATCCATCACTTACAACCCTCATCAATGAAGGCACAGTCAATTAAATTACATCCAATTGTGCTTAAAATCAACCACCACCCACAACTCTTACTAGCTTTGTTTTCCATAACTTAATCACTATGTCCACCTCTATTCATGTTAATCATCCATTTCTCTTCCCCAAACACCTATGAAGTTCAACCATTTGACTAGGCACTCCCTCTACCACAACCCCATGGCCACCTAGCATATCTCACGACCTATAAAATTAGACTCCTCAATGGATTTTCCAAGGTAAATACTTTCCCTCTTCTAATACCCAAGAATTACCATCTTTACTTGACATCGCTCCTTTCTACTCCCTAATCAAACTTCAACTTGTGCATGAATTGGCCCACTACAAAGACAATATATAAGGGAAAATTGTTGTGATCTTCCAATTATCACTTATCTCAAATAGACTACTTTTAAGAACATGATAAAATATATGTCAAGAAACTTTTGATCGTTAATAGTAATCTAGTTTGTGTTTGTGAGCCAAAAATGAGCTTTATGCACATAATCAAGTGTTAAGATATTAGAAAGATTTAATCCTAGATCTCAATGTATTGGGATGTCATGTGTATGGCTCAGTTATGAGTGTCAAGTGTGTGGTTTCTACACTACCTCATGTGCAATTGTTTTCTTTCCTACATTGGTTCCACAACTAGGGTAATAGGAGAGCCACCACCTCTCATTGCTCCAACAAATCCACACTACATGATTACATCTCATTTCACTTCTACCCCTTGGTGGTGGATAAGTGTAAACTCTAAGCAAAAAAGTGGCCTTGCCTTTAAAACTCATGAGGTTGTATCAACAAAAGTTCTTGGCTGAGGCAAATCCACACTTCATCATTTAACCCCAAAAGAAATAGTATCGGACCGTGGAACTCACTTTTTAAATAAATTGATTAAAAGTTTGACAAATCAAGCATAACAAGATGACCCTCTATAATGGACAAGTTGAAAGTACCAATAAGCAGCTTGTGGGTATTCTATCCAAGATAGTCTCCAAAAAGAAGCGGGACTGGGATACAAAATTGTATGTGGCGGTTTGGGCGTATAATCCGACGTTTAAACAAGCCACTAGCCACACCCCATTCAAATTAGTTTATGGGGAGGAGTGTGTTTTACCCTTAGAAATTGAGTTGCCGACTATTAGATTAGCAATCAATCATTCTCTGGGTGATGAAGATGTCTTATTTGAGGGTTTTATGACTATAGCCCACTTAGACGAGCTCAAATTGCAGAGTTTGTTCCACCAAGAGGTAGCTAAACATCAAATGAAACGGTTGCATGATTTGAAAGCGAAGAAATATACTTTTAAAAAGGGACACTTAGCTCTATATTATGATGCACGTAGGGAGCTATTTCCAAGAAAGTTGGAACCTCGATGGGATGGCCCTTACAAGATAGTTCGGATAGGTAAAAATAAGTCCATAGTTCTATTAGCTGATCTACAAGGAGTGGAATTTAAGAATAAGGTTAATCTTAATAAGATTAAACCTTATTATTTCTAAGTATGCTAAAGGGCTAAATGCATTGCAGGTCCATGCTGGGGTTGATTTGAGACCTACAGGAGAGCTAAAATTGGTTGATGAGGCGGTTAATTCCTTATTTGGAGCACCCATATCTAGAGCAAAGATATCATCAGGGGAGGCTTATCTAGTGGAGCAAGGGATACAAAGTGATTGAGCAAGAAGACGGTACCTTTGTGTGAAAAATTAAAGTTTTTTGCCATCACTGCTTACAAATCTTGACAAGCATCCCTGTTGATTTTGATGAAGAAGGTGCGATGGAGCCGTCAGTTTATCCTCTAAATATGTTGAACTTTGATTATCATAATTACGAATAGGAGAGTTCTTGATGGCTGGCTATGTAAACCTATTATGGACGTATACATTATACTTTGATGGAGCATCCAGGGTCCCTAATAGAAAAGGAAGTGTTGAAGTAGTTATCCGAGACCCCCGATGTAGAGTTACAATGAAATTAGCTGCTTACCTCGGGGTAGGATTTACTAACAACATGGCTGAGTATAAAGCCTTGATTATGGGATTGAATATTGCTAAGAAAGGTGGCATTAGGCGGTTGTTAATAAAAGGGGATTCCCAACTGATCTTAAATCAACTCAATGGGACATATACAGTCCGGAATCCTCTTCTTTGTATGTATCATCGAATTGCTATAACCCTACTTGATGAATTTGAGAGCATATCTCTTCGGTTGATTCCACGTTATTGGAATCAGTTTGCAGATTCCTTAGCTAATTTTTCTTATGAAAAGGACCTCTTTTTTGACTGTGGTCCTAGTCTGGACGTCGTTATTGATACTGAGACAGGACCTGGTCGCTTGTGGGGAATGTTATCAGACCACATGTTATATGGCAGGCGATGGTTGATGTGGGTAATGCAAAGAGTAGCCAAGACCCATCTACCACTATTATCTTGGACCCATAGGTTGATCCGACGACATGTTATGCGTACGCCTCTTACTATATATGCAAGAGGTATGGGCCATAATTTGATGCATTTAGTTTAGGGCTGAGAGCCCTATTTTTCCCCTTGGAATGGAGTGTATTTGCATATATCTGTCTTCTTCCAAGGAGGGATCTCTATGAGTTGTTTTGTCTGATTCCGTTAGGCCAAGAGGGCCAATTGTTTTCAGGTTTTAATAATCTATCTCTTTAGGCCAAGAGGGCCTTATCTATGTTTGGTGCAGGTACAGTTAATGTTTTGTTGTTTTAGTGATTGCACCATACAGGTTGATGAAGTCGTTGGAGGGAACCTTTGCTGCAAAGAAGCTTCTTGTGGCCATTCCAAGTGGTTTCGTCCCCTTTTCTAGTTTTTTTCCCTTAATTAATGATATATGTGCGGATGAGGGTTTGCTTTCTTGTTGGGGACCGGCACTTGAGGCATGAAGTCCCAGGTTTAGGTTAGGTATGTTTGAGGGAGGTCTGAGTAGTCCTTGCCTCCTGCAATACATTGCCAGGCATGTTAAGACCTGTTTTAGATGGGAGTTCTAGTGACCCTGTTCTGCTGACCTGCTAGGCGGCCGTTCTAGGAGTTCCTGTTAGTTGTGAGGCAGTTAGAGAAGCCTACTAAAATAATGATGGATAGAGACAAAACCCTACAAATCTGAAAGACATTATATGAATATACGGAGGCGTGTAAAAAGGGATTCTAACCCCCTATAAAAAGAGAAAAGGAAAGAAAGAAAAATCCTTGAGCTGTTTTTTATCGCCTTGCGAAGGCATGGTAGGTTCCTGGGGATGAGACAAGATCCGGGGCTGATGCCTTGTCTTCCTTGGGGTAACATCTTGGCATAAAAAAAGGAAATATAAGAAGGTTGGAGCGAAAATAAAAGTGAGAGTTAGAAAAGGATTAAGCATCGCCTTGCGAGGGCTTGGTAGGTTCTTGGGTACCGAGACAAGACCTGAGGTCGATGCCCTGTTTTCCTTGGGTCACTACGCTCAACTCCCTCCTTTTTGCACACCCAAGTATGGAATATGAAAGCCTAAAAGAAGAAATGTGCTAAAAGATAATACCTTTTGATTAGCCTATATGAGTCCTCGCCTAGGAGAAGCTCCTGGTTGAGTTGTCCTTAGTTAGGTAGGTAGTTCAAACCACCACTTAGGGTGACCTCTTTGATAGTTCTTTTTAGCTTGGCTATGTTGCAGTAGTTGGTTAGTGACTAGCTTCGAGCCTTTTATCAGATTATGCTGGACCTACTCCTCGTGGATTTCATGCCTTGGTTTTATCAGGGGTAGGGTATGAGCTGTGATGTGTTGTGTTGTGTAGTTTTTGTATCATCTTGATGCTCCTTTTGTTGTTTATGTGCAGATCTATTCGTAGGATTCGACGGGCTAAGTCGCCCTATCTCATGGTCGCCAATGACAGATGATTTTTTATGCTGCGAAGTACTTAAAAATAGCCAAAAATTATGAATATCAAGGGAAAAATATACTTCGTCGAAGACAGCGGTGGCAATCAATATGATTTTAAGCGGCAAGTCGCTAAAGCGCTAGTGCTTATTTTCATGGAAATCAAACGGTGGCGGATGGCCGAGCTTGAGTTTTTCTAGATGCAAAATGGCGTCAGGATTCCAATGCAAGTCTCGAATCTCCATTCCGAGGTCGTTTGATCCCCCATTTAATCCCCGCAAGGTTCGGGGTTGTGAAGCAGCTACTGGATCCGGAAGCCGAGAAGAGTGTGACGGGCCCAGCTTTGTAGATTTCAATGGCACGAAACCACCCATCCAGACGGATCTCGAATCCAATGTCGTTTGCCCCTCCAAAAGCGAAAAAGCCACTTGCTGGAAGTGTGAAAGCAAAATGCATGAACTAGATAATTGGGATTTAAAATCTTAAAGCTCTAATTAAGAGCAAAAATGCTCACGAAATGAAACGATGGGTGGGGGGGAGAGTCATTTTTTTGCGCCCCATTTCTCCCCCCCCCCCCCCCCTTCATCATCATTTTCTGATCAAGAGAATGGAGAGGAGCCCTCCTGGGCCTAAGATGCTTCTATCCTTCGCCCTCCATCGCTCCAGGCCACGCGAGGAATTATGCACTGAGTCAAGAGATCAAAAACCAATCTTTCTCTCTCCTCCCTCTCTGTCCTGCATAGAAGCAATTCATGTGCAAGAAATTAAGAAGAACAGGGGCTAAAGGATGCTTGTCCGGTTGTGATCGGATTGCTTCAAGATGAAGAGGAGGTTGACGAAAGAGGTTCAGCACTGAAGAATGGTTGTTGGTCGGTCTGTGGACTACCCTAAATAATTATTAAAAAAACCCGCAACACGCAAGACACGCGGTATGCTCCAATTTTATGAAGAAATTTGCTTGTTTTTGTTGTTTCATGGTCCAAATATTGTTCATATGCGATGAATTTTTGTTTAAACCTTATTTGCATCATGTTTGAGGGCTATAACTACAAAAATGCTGAACCCATAATGATTTAGAGCTGTTATTAATTCTTTAAAATCCGCAAAATGGCACTTTTAATGAAAATTAGTGGTTTTTTTCGATTTTGAGTTGGAAAAAAGAGATGGAAATGGAATAAAATCAGAGAAAATGTTAATTTCAGCCAAAATAATAAGCCAATATAAATAAATCATAAAATACCTATTTTCCATGAATAATAAATAGAAAAAATAGCCAAAAATAGAGAAAATTTGGATTTTTGCGCTTAAAACATATGGAAAAATAAGATTTATGTGCATGAATGTTTGGCGAGGTTAAAGCATGAGTTCAAGCCTCAGTTTGGCCTTATCCTTTGTGTTATAGTACATGTTCATTGTTTTTTTACATATAAAAATGATACAAAATAACCATTTACACCTATGCACCGCAGCAACACCTAAACGGCGCGGGGCGGGGGGGGATGAAGCTTGTGTGACGGTCTAATTGCTGAAAAGATAAAAATTCTATTTTTTCTCTTTGTGCATAGCATTTAGGTATCGTTCCATAATTAAATATAGGTGACTAGTAGCACGGAAGTTCCGGTGCTAGTCCCTAAAGCAACGCAGTACGTAACACTTAATTAAAATTCATGAAAGGGCTGTTTTTTGCACCTCGCGGATGTTTTTTCTAATCATAAAATGGTTGTGCACAATTCTCATACACCTTGCATCAAGCATGCCACGTGGTATCTCCTGGAATGCATTGTAATTGATTGATAAACTTTGACCAACGCTGAGAGGACAGGAAACCTAAGCTGTAGGTTAGACGGGCGCTTCCATTGGGGAAAGTTTTGTGAGGCAAATCAAAATCTCCTGGAACACTTAATTATGAAAGAGTGGAATTTGTGCGAATGTTATATGTGTTAGCTACGCATCTTGGGGCTAATCCCCGAGGTGTAGGAGAGTCACAGTGGAGCCGCGGCAATCAGCCAAGAGGTGCTTCCCTATATGTGTATTATGAGGCATTATACCTATATGTTATGGGATCTTCCTCTGAGGAGAAGGGAATGTGAACGTTGGAGTACATATTGGATACAAACGCAAAATCGTCATAAGCATTGCAAAGTGAGTTTTAGACGCTCCTGGCCCACGAGGCCGTGTGGTGGGGTTGTCTGTCGTATGCATGAGGTCCGGCTAGTGCCATAGCCAGTGCCGGCCCATTTTAGATCCCATCAACTTTCCAACACATTATTGGATTTAGGCATTCTATAGCTAGAAACGAAGAGTGTAACGACGCTATAAATCTAGGCACTCACAAAGTTAATTGTGTGTAGATTTTTGTTCTCTTTTTCACACAGAATAGAATAGTTCTGGTTTGGACAATAAACAATAAATTCCGTAATCCATGTTTGATACTTTAGGGATGCTATTTTATGACCTGGATAGTATATTTATGCTTTTGGGATGCTATTTTGAGTATTTAGAACTTGATTTGCTTAATTTTTCATAGACTTATTGCTATTATAAGAGTTTGGACAACAATCATACAATAGTGAACTTCATACTTTAAATACCTATTGTGCCTACATGGTATTCCGGGTATACTACATATCTACGATGATGTGTAGCATTGATGTATGATCCCGGATATGGTTATGACATACTTTGGCACTTGGATTTGAGCTACATTTGATGCACTTGGGCTTGGTCAGTTGCTTTGAGCTTTTATGCTTATTCACTTGTAAATATTGAAGCTTCATTTGACACTTATGCTCTTGGATGTATTTGTGATGCGCTTGGACTTCCCGAATGCTTTGATATATATGTCTTGAGCTTTGCTTGTTCACTTTGCATTACAAATTCACTTCTAGTCATAAATTCTTGTCCTTACTTTGCTAGATCTTGATTCTTTGATATAGTGGGACTCTTGGTTCATGTATATGCTCTCTTATATGTTATTGGGTGCAATTACCTCCACTTGTGAAGCTAATTTGATTCCACATGAATTGGACATTGATACTTACCTATGTCAACAGTTTGTTAGTTATGTATATGCTTATAGGATGTATGGCTTACTGACAATTTGAGTCTGTGACAATTTTTAGTATCGATGGTCTATGCTTAGTCACTACTAGCTGCATTCTTTATATCACGATTGCTACTCAGATATCCCTAGCAGTGGGAGCTTACTTTCTTGGCTATTTGGCCATAGTAAAATTGACATATACAATTTTCTTTATTTCAACATTGTCTTAGAGAGCAAACATTTTACTTTGGTATCCCATCCTATTTTGCCTTTGCTTTGGCTGAGATTTGGGGGATGATTTGCAATCATTTATAGAAGTCCATTCTCTCAAATTTTACATTGGTATACTGTCATTACAGTTGATTCTTTGGATGATTGTTTTATCTTTAATATTAAAAGCTTGATAGCACAAACTTCACCTATTGGTGGAAGACGCAGATATGGCAAGTACTAATTCAAAAGAAGCAGGTTAGGCCTTTGAAAACCAAGAGTATAAAGCTCAAAGGCATTGATCAAGACACTTGGGATGAGTTAGATGAGCTATCTCAATCCACTCTTATATTGTCATTGTCTAAACAGGTTCATTTCAATGTTGTGGCACCTAAGGAAAATGCTTGGTAGTTATGGAAAAAGATATGTAATATTTATGATAAGCAAAGTCCTCCTTCATAGATGTATTGATTGAAACAGTTCATGGACCTTCGCATAAAGAAAGAGACTACTATGTCCATGTATCAGAATGAGTTTCACTCGATTTTCAGACAATTGATCCTATGAGGCATTGAGTTTAAAAATAATATTTCTCCCTTGTTCTTATGTGACACTTCCTCAGTGATGGGACACTTTTCATATTGCATTGTGTGCTAATATACGTAAGGATGGTTTGAAACTCTAGGATGTTGAGGGTGCCTTACTCATAGAGGAGATAAACAAAAAGAATGTGAATGCATCCCATACTTCTCATGCATAAATTGTTAGGGACAAACATTATGGTAAGATTGGTAACGGTTGCCATGGTAGAGACTTAGAGAAGTCTAAGTCTCATAGACACTCTCACAATAAATCCTATGGTCGTAAGGCCTCTCTTATGTGTCATAACTATTGGAAGCAGGATCATATTATGTCACAGTGCCATAAGATGCACGATGATAAGAAGGAAAGGGCAAAGTGCACAATAAATATGTTGATCGTAGCAATGTTCCTAAAAATTCCAGCATCAAAATTGAGGAGATAAATGCCTTGGATCCTAAGTCTATTGATGATTACACCTTGGCAACTTCTTCTCTTGATGCTAGTCACTTGGTTGATGCCTCCTCCTCTTTTTACCAATGTTGGCTACTTGATTCAGAGGCTTCTTTTCATGTTACCTTGCATAAGGATTTCTTTTGTTCCTATCACGGCATGACAGGTTCTATGAGACTAGGAAATGACTTAGCATTGGATATTATTGGCATTGGTGATGTTAGACTACAATTTACTATATACAACTATTTTGTTTTGCAAGATGTATGCCATGTTTCAGCTTTGACTACAAGCCTATTGTATGTTGGACAATTAGATGATACATGGTATCATGTATCTTTTGGTGATTCTGCATGAATGGTTACCTGTAGACGTACCACATGTATCTTTCTTGTATCATTGCCTTGGACACATTTTCTTGAAAGGAATGAAAATGTTTTCTCATTTGCAATAACTTATACCCCTTAACTACAAATATTTTAATGCATGTGATCATTGTCTTTATGGTTACAGCTCTCATAAGAAGTCTAGCATTACATGCATGGGTGAGCCTCTGGCTCTTGTTCATTTTGATATATGTGGCCCCATGCCCTGTCAATCACTAGGTAGCACAAAGTACTTTGTGACTTTCATTAATGATTATTCGCATAAGGTTTGGGCATATCTCATAAAGCAAAAATTGAATGTATTTGCTATCTTTCAGCATTGGCTTGCTCTTATTGAGAACTAGTCTAGATAAAGGTTGAAATGCCTAAGTTCAAATAATGGTGGTGAATATGTTTCTAAATAATTTGGGTAGTTTTTTGATAAGCGTGGTATTAAGCATCAGTTGATCGTCACTTACAACCCACCCCAAAATAGTGTTGCAAAGAACATGAATATGATGATTCAAGAGAGAGCCCATAGTATGCTTAGCCAAGAGAGCCCATAGTATGCTTAGCCAAACAAGCTTACCATAGCATTTTTTGGATTTTTGAGTTGAGGAAATTACTATTGCAATACACTTGATAAAATACTTATTGGTTGTTAGATTGCACAGAAGGTATAGTCTAGAAAGCCTCCATCATATGCTCATTTGTACATATTTGGATATGAGGATTTTTGTTATGTTCCTAAGGAGAAACGTAATAAGCTAGATCATAAATCAATGAAATGCATCTTTTTTTATTATGGGGATGCAAGTGAGATAGACTATCACTTATGAAATCCGCAAGCTAAGATTCATCTATAGTCATGATATTGTTTTCCATGAGAAGAAGATGCATAAGCAGTCAGAGCAGATAGTTGAGGTATGCAAATTGATATTTCAAGAGGAGCCTCTTGTTACTATATAGCCAGCTAGACAACCTACAAATTGATGTTCTAGTGGCCCATGATCATGATGTTGGATAGGATTTATATATCCTACAACATGTTTGCAGACGATCTACTAGATATAAGACATGAGCTTAATCCATTTATGTCCTCCATAAACTATGTTATAGTGACAAATTGTAGTGAGCCTCTTATCTATAATAAGGACATACACAGAGGTGATAGTCACTCTTGGGAGAGGACCATGCAATCAAAGTATGACTCATTTTTAAAAAATCATACGTGGGGTTTGGTTCCTTTGCTTAGTGGAAAGCATGCTTTGCCATGTAAGTGGATGTACAAGTTGAAGAGTACCCTTGGACACCCCAAGCCAGCATATAAGACCAAATTAATTGCAAAGGGTTTTAAGCAAGAGCATGGTGTTGAATTTGATGAGGTTTTAAAGATGACTACCCTATGCTTAGTATTGACTTTAGTTGCACAATTAGATCTGGACATTTATCAAATGGATATAAAGACATCTTTCTTACATACAAACCTGCATGATAAGAATTATATGCATTAGTCTAAGGGCTTTGAGGAAAAACGCAGGGAATATCTAGTGTACAAGTTGAGAAAGAACCTTTATAGCCTTAAGCAAACACCTAAAAAGTGACACCACAAGTTTGATTCTTTCATGCATTCACAAGGATATACACATAGTGATATGGATCCGTGTCTCCACACAAAGAAGGCTCATGATGGCAACCCTATTATATTTGTACTTCATGTAGATAATATGTTGATTGCTAGGAGAGCTCATGATAAATTGGATGCCTTGAAAAGTCACCTCAAGAAGAGCTTTGAGATAAACATAGGATAGGCCTTACATCTTCTTGGCATGCAGATTACGTACCATCTCTCTAAAGGCTACCTTTACTTATCACATGACTACATACATAAGATCCTTGAGCATGTCCATATGCAAGATGTTAAGCCTATTAATTATCTCTTACCTTCCCATGTGAAGGCCAATCAAGTAGATTTTTTGTTCCCAATCTGATGAGAAAAAGAGGCCGAGATTGCCTAAAACCCCTATGCATCCGTAGTGGGTAGTTCAATGTATACCATGATAGCCAATCCTCTAGACATAGCATTTACAATGGGAGTTGTAGCATGCTATATGACTACAATTGGACTGTGACATTAGGATGTCGTAAATGGTTTCTATGATGGTTAGAAAACCATAGTCATGGGTTACACTAACTTCAATTATGCAAGACATGTAGGGAGTAGAAGATCCACCTCTAGATATGTCTTCACCATTGTTAAAGGTGTTTTTTAGATGTCCAAGATACAAAAATACATGACCTTATCTACTCCTAAGGCATAGTATGTTGCAACCATTGAGGCTTTTAAGGAGGCCCTATGGTTAGACCATTTGGTAACAGACCTTAGTATTATTGTTACTCCTACACTGCATTCGAATTCTATGATCTTCCATGTGAAAACAAAGCACATTGAGGTGCGTTCTCTCTTCACTAGGAAAGTGGTAGAGGACAAGTCCCTTGAGCTCGTCATTCAAGATCTCAACGAGAATCCTACAGATCTACTCACTAAAAATCTCTCAACGAAATGTTTGGCTTTCGTCAGAAAGATGATGGGTGTAGAATAAGATGGCCATCTATTCTTCATCTTGTTGTACTTTATATACATTCATACTATCACTTTTTCTTGTTCTCTCCTCACTAGAGACACATTCACTCTTAAACAGGAGGTTATTGGGAGTAAAGGCATCTACACTACACCGCCTTGTATTTACTTCACACATTATGATCGCACACATGTACACTACAAGTAGTGAATGCCCCGCCCCCTTTATTCTTTTAATAACTATTAAATAAGGGAAGGCCGACACACATTGTGATTGTATGAGTTCTCACATACAATCTCTCTCTCTCTTGCTCTCTTGCTTCATCCACCTTAGCTCTTGCTTCTACTTAAGGTGCTTTCAACAAAAAAGCAACCTTGTCACTTAAACTCATTTAGTTTGTCTCAATCATAGTACTAAGTCGAGCTACATTGAATACACAACCAAAGCAACACTCAACAAAAGCTCTTGACCAAAGCTTTAGTAATATAATTGATAAGAACTTTACAAGGCCATCTCATTTCACTCTAAATATACTCAAGAAATGAATGTACAAGTTTATTATTCCAAAAATGATCAGTTATATTAAATAATACAACTATTCTTTTCTAGTGTCATAATTTTCAATTCACCTTTCTACTATTTAGTGTATAGCTTTAATGAATTCAATCTTAATGAACAATAGCATCCCCACAAGCCAATTTTGTCGCGCGATCAAGGGTATATAGTTGTTATCATAGCCCCTTGAAGACTTGATGAGTAATTTCAAGGGGCTTTCTTGAAAAACACTCTTGGGCAAATGTGTATACCTTTGTTGTTTTCAAAGCTTATTCAAAAACGCGTATTCAATTGGATCAATAAACTTATGTCTTCATTTATCATTGCATTATTATCAACAATGTGATGCAACTCCTATGCTTAAAATATATGAGGCTTTTCAAAGCTTGCAAAACATGCAAAGTCTCATTTTCCCTTTTACAATGTGCTTTGCTAATTAGCACCATACATTTGCCCAAGAGTGTTTTTCAAGGGGCTTTCTTGAAAAGCACTCTTGGGCAAATGTGTATATCTTTGTTGTTTTCAAAGCTTATTCAAAAACGCGTATTCAATTGGATCAACAAACTTATGTCTTCATTTATCATTGCATTATTATCAACAATGTGATGCAACTCCTATGCTTAAAATATATGAGGCTTTTCAAAGCTTGCAAAACATGCAAAGTCTCATTTTCCCTTTTAGAATGTGCTTTGCTAATTAGCACCACACATGTCCACAAAGTCGTCCACTAATTTAAATATTCAATCTCGCTACTACATTTTGGCAATACTTTCCCATTCCCAAGAATTACAATTGATTTGGACCAAACCAAAAATAGAATCAACCTCTTAAGTATCTTAAGAACTTTCCGAATATCTTAAGGACTCTCTTAACACTAAAAAGACAAAAAATGAAACTCTCTAGTCACTAAAATTATGAGTATTTGATGAATTTTCTAGCATCCTCTACTAATGAGGTCTAGTACTACATGACAAAGGATAAGAGATGGCTTGCCAAATCTAATAAAGTTTCGTCATGCGAGGGATATAGGGATAGGAAAGCTAAGTAAACTATGAAAATCCACGATTCCGTGCAAGAGTCTAGAATGAATTGTATTACCTATTGACAAAATCAAAGGGTTTGTCCCCTTAGTCACTAGGCCTCTTAAGCATCTTAAGGACCTTTTGAGACTCTAATAATTAATTCTGTTACTAAATGGCAAGGGATAAAAGATGGCTTAACAAAGCAAACAAAGTTTCATATGTGGGGCACATAGGGATAGCAAAGCAAGTGGCAAATCAAACTGTTATGACTAAGAAACTAAGAAAATCCACAATTCCCTACAAGATGAAAGTCTATTTTGTTTCAAGGGTTCTTGTTGCTCCTCTTCCGACTGATAATGTTGTTGTTTTCAAGATCCCACATAGCAGATGTTTTCTCACCCAGATAAAATGTCTGCTGAGCTTTTTATTTCTTACCCAATGAGCTTTTTATTTCTTGCCCAATGGCCATGGCCAAGCAGGTGGGGCTGTCTTTGGAGTGTGGACTTTTTATGGCACATCAACATTCCACCAACCACACTTCAGGCTTGGATGAAATGCCATCAACTACCAAACATTTCAATCACTTCCACTTTTTTATGTTTGACTGGTTTTTGGTATATCTGGAGTGATACAAAATGCCTGTATATTTGATTCAGTTACAAGCAACCATGGTCATATTTAGCACACGCATCCATGTGATATTGGCTATGTATGGGGATTGTTGTTGTGGCAAGTCAGTTCTATGGTTTCTGCCAGTGTTGTCCCTCCACAGGTCACTGCTCATTAACTGTCCCCCTCCTATTTTCTGCTTTGTTATGTGCCTTTGTTTAGTAGCCTTGTGGCTTCTTAGATTGTTGCTAATGACCATTTCAATTAGTTTTGTAGGGTATAAGGCCCTTGTACATATCAAAAATGTCCAACAACCTTCAGGATTTTTAACAAAAAGCCAAATTTATCACATAGTATATTCCCAATAGAATGAAGATAAAATCAGATGTCAGGACTGGACCGTATTACATCATCACAAATGTTACATGAAAATAGCTTACACAGAACTTGCAGGTAACAAATTATGCCAGTCTGCTGACCATGTCTCTTATGACAGTCACCAGCCTTTTTTGAGCCAAATGATCCCAAACATCACATGGTAAGCCCACACGACTCTCGATTCAGTGTTTGCAATGGTGCATAAAAGGCCATGAGACATCATTTCTGAGCCTCGACTAGAATCTCTGTAATTTTCCTTCAGGAATCACTTGACAATCCCATACATCCCCTCAAAACTTGTATATCCTCAGGTCCAAAGGTTCTAAGCACTGCAATAAAGCTCACTATTTTCAACTTGCTGGTCCCACATCACATTGTAGTATCCTTGATAGCATCTCATGGCTAACATATCTGATCTGGCCAAATTATTTCAACTAGTTAATCCCACATCACACGGATCCATCCTTGATAGCATCTCATGACTAATACGCATTTTTATATCTGGCTGAAAGTTTCCAACCTTCACCCATAACTAGTCGATCAGAATGCATCCTCAACCCCTCAACATGATTTACTTCCTGATGGAAGTGTTCCAACAGTCATCATCTGAGTCGGATGATTCACAATCATCTGAACTCCAACCATAATCAGAATGATCATCTAAACAACCAACAGTCTGAGAGGTCTCAGTATCAGACCATTGGCTCATGCTTGATCTATCCTGGAAATCACTAGTGTTTGAATTATTGGTTTCATCCATATCAGACCATTCAGTTGTGTCAGCTAATAAATCAAAATCAATTGGGCTGTTATCTGTTTCTTGGTCACTAACAGAGAGAATACAGCTGTCGAGAGTCTTCAAGACAGACTTGTAGCTCTTATCAGACATGGATGACTTGTTCTTATCTGAGCTATCAGCCCCTTCAGAGAATTCAGCCATGATATTAGAACTTTGTTCATCAGTGTCATTATCAAGAGATTCACTCTCATCTGAGCTGTGAGCACATTCAGAGAACTGAGTCAACCCATTAGAATCTTGTTCATCATTGTCATTTTTGGTAGATGCAGTCCTAAAATTACCACTGTTCAGAGTACAGTGATCCTTGCTGTCTACAGCTTCCAAGAAATCAACCAATGCATTACCATCTTTATCAAGGTAATCATTCAATTCTGCTTTTGCATTCTCAGTATTTACAGATTCAACCCCTTCAGATATGTACGCAGCTGGATTTTTCATATTGATTCCATCCCACATCAGTATCTGTTCTTTTTCAAAAGACAACAGAACACATGGTACCATATCCTGAAAACGCACCATTGGATAAAATGTAAGATAGGTAACATTAGGCTTACAAGATACTTCATAATGCACTGGAAACTTATAAAGCACCAATAGGAAACTTACTCTTAGTTTTGCACCAATCTTCCTGTAGTCACTTGGATTCATGCCCTTACAATCAATCCGCACAAGATTGTCGTCTACAAAGGCTTCCCTGACATGGCGGACAAGATCAGCATAGTAACCATTCTTATCTGCAGGAATAATCAGAGAGTTAATTCGTGACACATAAGGCACAATGTCAAGAACTTGAAGATTGTAAAGAACTGCCTTACTCAGTCTGCACAGAGGCATCATCCTGCGACCGCGTCGAATAAATACACGAAGTTCCTCAGGTTGAAGCCCACCTGGATTATCTGTGATGAGCCTGGGGTAGATTGGTGAGTGAGGTTTCCAAAGCATAGGTGGAATATGAGGCCTATCCCTTTTGCGATCATAATTTCGGCCTCTAAAGAGATAAACAGTCCCACCTGCCCTTTGAATTACTTTTCCTCCAGTTTTATCCTACAACACAAGACAAACATTAGTAATCTATCCATGGCAGCCAGAAACATCAGAAACGTTTAAAAACGAAACGTTAGAAACAAGTTTTGTAAATTTTTTTCAAGAGGGGGTAAAATAAGAAATGCAGGTTTTTTAAATAGGGATTTTATAATAGTTTTAACTAAGGAAAGCGGTTTTTAACCGCTATGGAACCCTCTCTTAAACAAAGAAAGGCCAATCAAGCTCAAGTGATAATACATGAGAGTCAATTGAGAATAATATGTTACATATCCATGATCCATTATTGATTGATGTCAAAGTTAGCAAGCTATACTATTATTCAGACCTCAAACATTATGATTCATACATATCAAACAAAGAAAATTAAAATAAACATGTAAATAGCTCATGTACAATATGTACTGAGTCATGTTGTAACATCATGATTCTCATTCCAAAACAAATTGACAAAATGTCAAAATCCAAAATCAATCATAATATATCATAAATAACTCATAAATGAGACTAAAGTTGTATAATAATTAACTGTTAAGATAAGAATAGAATCTAGATACTAGATTGAAAGAGTCCTATAACTAAACACAATCCCATAAAAGTAAGTCTGTCATCCAAAATCTTGAGTCCTTATGAGTCATTACTCATCATCATGATCATGTTTAACATTGCCTAGCAGTTTTTATCAGAAAACCCATGTTTTTGGGTCCCTCCTTTTTTTTTATATAAATGGCTTAGGGTTTATGGTTTAAGAAAAAACACGTTTTTTATTGTCAAAAACGTTTCTTACTTTAAGAAATGTTTCATAAGTTTCAAACTCAAAGAAACATGTTTCTTTGCTGCTATGAATCTATCCTTTCAGCTCAACTCTCTCTCTCTCTCTCTCTCTCTCTCTCTCTCTCTCTCGTAATAGGTAACTGTATTAGTAATCAAGAAAAAGTACAAGATTACATGATGGGAAGAGACTCTCTCTCCCTCTCCCTCCCTGCTTCCCTCCCTCCCTCCCTCTCTCTCTCTCTCTCTCTCTATCTCTCTCTCTCTCTCTCTCTCTCTCTCTCTCCGCACAATGTCAATTGCATTCATGAAGAGATTACACAGTGCCAATCTTCTTTAACCACAAGGTAGCCAGTTCCGGAAACAGGAGGTTTCGAACAGGTTTCACGCATGGAAACAGTTCTTACAAGTTAAGAAACTGCAAGAAAACAAGTTTTGTACAAAATAAGGTACATCAATAGAAGTGCATGTGCAATGTAACTCAAAATATGTCAATGTTGTATTGTCAATACAAGGAAGATTTAACCATATTATATGGATTTCTCTTTCCTTCTTTTTTGTTTGAAACATGTTTCATAAGTATGAAACACCTCATAAGATTTCAAACTATAAGGAACTGGTTTCTGTGCAACACTGCAAGTTAAACGGATATCAGAAAATTTACAAAGTCTATAGCATAACAATGCAGCCTTCAATTTTTGCTACAGTTCCATCAGTAGCTAGTTTTACATTAACACAATGCACATTCCAGTTCTCCCCATTCCTGTTTTTGCCAGGGCTCAGAAAAAACCTTCACAACTGTTTGTTTAGAAACTGCACGAATTATCAACTTCACTTAACTCCTTGAATTTAATCTTACCAACCTTCTGAGTTGTTAATACTTGCAATTAGATTGAAAGTGTCAAGGTCCCTCAATCTGTTGAGCCCAAGTTACACATCAATAACTGGCAAAAATCGGTTGCCCTTAAGTTTGGATAAAAATGTCTAACTACTGTGCCATACACTCCAATACCCCTTAGGACATACTTTTTTCAAACTGACAGAAGATGCCAATGCCTCAATTTCTCAATGCAAGAATGGATAAAATGCTCAATTACTGTGTCATACACACCACAGTCAAAATACCCCTTAGAATAGCCTTTTTCCTGACTAACAACAGATGCCAATGCCTCATTTGCTCAATGCAAGAAAGGATTTAAAGAGTTCCTCAATGCCAAAAAGCTTAACCATTTCAGCCTTAATTTACAAGACTTCCCTGTGTCAAAGTGACAATAAGGCAAATCAAATCATACCTCAAGGTGAAAAATCACATTGTCCATATCCAATGTTGGTACCCCTTTGCACCTTATTCGTATTACTTGTTCACGCCTCCAATAGTTGTGAACATCAATAAGCATATTGTGAGTCAATCCATCCCTTCCTATCACAAACCATAGTTCAACCAATGAAGACCATGTCTCCATACCCCAGAAATAGCATGACTACCAAGCTTTCTTAAAACCACTTTGTTAACTAGAAGGTGCTTATGTAACAAAAACTTTAGGGGCCCCACACATATGACAGCACATGGACACGTATGACACAAAGGAGTTATGATGTTGCCTAGGCAATTAGGCATGATCTAACAAACATGATGAGTTGACCCATCCCCTCCTATCATAGAGCTTAGTTCAGCCAATAAAGACCATATCTTCGTAACTCAAAATAAGCACAATTATCAAGTTTCTTTAACCTCTTGGTTAAGAAAAGGTGCACATGTGATAAAAACATTAACAGCCTTTTAACACACACATGACATGTAGTGTTAATGGCTGAAATGTTAAGCAATACAATCCAAATACAAATGCACATATGTAACAAGGAATTTATAATGTTGCCAAGGCAATTAGGCATGAATCATGATCTAATAACATGAGGCTACTACCTAGGTTATCTAGGCAGCACTTGTCGATACAAGCTATTACTATAGCACAACTTAAATAACACAAATGTATGCAACAAAACAAATCAGAAGGAATGCCTGGTCTTTGGGAGAAAATATTCCTTGCATTCATTAACAAAATCATTATGCAAATGTCATGTAGGAGTAAAATGGAACCCTCGGTTTGCCATGCAAGTTACTACAAAACCCAAGCTATATGTCTCTCCAGTGATGTATTAGGTTCCATATGGCTAGAAAGACAAGAAGATGATCAGCCATCTATTTTCTTGAGATGGGAACTTAATGCCGTCTTGATTGCCTAGCATGTTTCGATGGCTAATTGCTATGTAGGCACGTATCATCACCATACTTTGCTTGTGAAGAAAAAGCACAGCTGACTAACCTTGCTCCATCAATTTCCTTGTACTGCAGTCCCAGGTGATGGTTGCCTTGTGCACATGAGGTAAGAAGACAAGTATTAAGGACATCATACTTTGAGGGGTGATGTAACAAGAAGGCCATTGCCATATCCTATAATTGAACAGCTAGTGCATACTCATGGCATCCCTACAGCCTCTAAGATTTGAATCCAAATCAAAACTTTTGCACATTTGAACCACCATGGATATGAGCTGAGACAGCTTTTTGTCAACAATTCCTTTCCATAAAGGATCGCATCAACAAAATGGAGGAGATTGGGATGAATTGGCATCTCTTGGAAGACTCTTCAGTTGGAGGATATGGATATGGCCTTGTCACGTCTCCCCTCACCCAAGTATGATGTCCTTTACACTAGTCTCCTCGTTCCATGTGTGCACGCCACCATCACCTGGGACAGCGGCAGAAGATTCAAGAAGAATTGGCATCCCTTGAGATGCTTGCTCTCCAAAACGTAGTTCCACTAAGTTTGAAGAGGAGAGAAATGGGAATGGCAGAAAACAAAGTTTCGGCCAATTCTGGAAATGAGGAGTTTCAGATTTTAGCAATAGATACCTCATATTTTCAATGCACTAAACATGTATAGTAGTGTAAAAGAGCGCAAATGTGTGCAGTCACATGTCACATAGGCATTTTGTGGTGGGAAGGCAAATGTATGGCTCGGTGCTATATGTAGCATTGAGATGCTTGGAATGGTGACTCATGACACTTGTCCAAGTGCAAGCAAAGTTGTCACATAGAAAGTGGATGGCCCACTAGGCATTGGCATATGCATAAACTATGTGTCCATCGGGGTGACACTTGGGGCTTGATACGCGTTGGGAGAGATACCCTTACATCTAAGTCCCCATAGGTGCTTGGTTTGGGGAATATACCCCCACCACTGGACTCTGGTGTAGCTCAACCACCCCACAGTGGAATAAAATAGGAGTCTATGGGATACATGCCTAAAGGTTGTGTACCTCCCCGTGTGGTGTATAGTGGCATGGGTGGATGGATTGGTGGTTGTGCAATGAAATACATGTGAAGTGGGCAGGATGGGTGGGAATGAAAAATGTCGTGTACTAAAAGCAAAATCTCCTGAATCAACAAGTAAACAAGAAGGGTTCCCTTGTCTTCTTCTTCTTGAGCCACCTTTATTACCAAAAAACATACTGGTATGCATTAAGGTTATCATAATTATTTAATCCCATAGCTTGCACATCAATAGAATTAAAACCTGTTTAACTTACACCAATTATAAAGGGTTTGTATGGACTAGACATAGCAAAGTTCCTATGTCAGTGTGTCATCTAGGCTGAGAGAGTTGGGCAACCAAATTCGTTAAGTGCATAAACAAATAATTGTATTGCATTAATTCCTCATTATCGTCCCTATTTACAGCCCCAAAAAGGATTTAGTGTATTTATTTGGCATTAATGGTGCATGATAGGACAAATGCCCAATTTTTCCCTATAGATATTAAATAGGGTTGGGCAGTTTCACTCCTTACTACTCTTATTCATTCTTGATCAGTTCTCTCTCCTCAGCACTCTCCACTACTGTCCACATCCTGGGACTAGGGACATATCTCAATAAGTGGAGGTTCCCATGTGTTGCATGTTGTTGGCACCCAGTTTCATCATCATCCAAGCTGCATGTTCAAGGCAGTTCTGACCACCCAGCTTATACGACATCATCCACATGCTGACAACTTCATTTTTCCAGATGGCAAGATTCGGCTGTATCATGGCTCCACAAATCTGTGTTTTCAGTCACAGGCAGCCGCCCAACACCCATCTTCACTCCGCAAGCAGTCTCCACACCTGGCAGCACCAGCAGTTTGCTGCCTGTAGGTCTGATCCTCCAAATATGCCTGCATTTGATTTCTGCACTTCATTCCAGGCAGTCACATTTCCAGCTCTTCCACTGCAGTGTTTGGTGGGCAGCTGATCTTCAGCATTGGAGATCTTTGTGTTGTCTCCTCCAATTAGCTGCCCAGCAGTCGCCTCAACAGCAGCCATCATCTCAGAGAGATTTCAGCACATTCATCTTTACCAACAGCTCCTAGGGATTCTGTTTTGCTCCTTCTATCACTATCCATCACGAGTGTATTTTTTTTTGCAAGTAAAAAGTGGCTGACTATATTACTCAGAAAAAATGATTACAACGGAGTGCTCATGCTCAACAGACTAGCTAGAGCTGATGAAAGTCACAAGTACATCATGTATACAAGCCTCTCAAGGCGGTCTGGGGGGGATGGGGGCAAGAAACCATGGAGGGGGGGGTGTATCGCCTTCTGGGGCTGCCTGCCGGCATCACGAAAAATAGGTCCCAGCCGCCCCAAGTGCACATGAAAACCATCACGAGTGTATACTCTGGCATCCCTCTCTTTGGAGTGTGTTTCTCTCACAGCTCCCTCCATAGATCATTCCTCCACAGGCGCTGTAGCCTGATCAGCTAGGACATTGAAGTCATCTATTGTGAGCTCTGCTCACCTCAGTACTAGTCTTAGAGACACGCCTATCCTGAGGCTCACTCCACTAGATCATCTTGGTTCATTCAGCATGATCAATGTTCATCATTCATCTTCTTCTTTTGTGTTTTTGAGTTTCTTTGTCACAATGTTTGCCATACACACTCTTATGTTCCTCCCATGAACCTTACCATTTCTCAAACTAGTATCAAAGAACAAGTGCTCTAAATGCTAAAGATCCTCATTCTTCATTGACGGCAAATAAAGGTTGTGGGATGCAGTAACACTCCACATTCCAATTCTTATTTATTTCACTACAGTACTTGGGAGATACAATTATCTTCTTCTCCCTCCACCCTCCCTTTACAATGTCATTACCTGGTGCTATGGCTTCCCTCGAGGTGGAAGCATGAATCATTGGGGGGGTGCTCATACTACAACAAAACTGTTCACTCTACCAAAGTGTAGCATCATCAATCTTAGCTTCCTGCGCCATCGTGTGTGCGTGCGGCTGCCCCTCATGCCACCTTATCATTATGAGCAACAAAGTCCATGCTACATTGGCTATCAAATTTATATGCTCAAGGCAATATGACGCATATGATACACACTAAAGCCTTGCAAGCAAAAGGAGGTTCTCGGACCTCACGAGGCGATAAGCCTTCCTAAAAACCATATTGCAGCAAACTACAAAGGCTTTCCCCCCTTATTTCTAGATCCAATTGTTGAGAAACCCTTCACCCGCAGTTTGTGTTTTTGTGTTTCTACTTTTTGCGTTTAGGGTTTGCAGCCCCAAAAAGGGGCGCCATCCTAGACTGACTATGCCTATTTATAGGCCACTCTCTCATTCATTCATTACGGCCCATTCATTCAGTCCTTCACCTCTTCTCTCTAGCCTCTCCACTGCCCTTTCACCCCTTTAGGAGGACATTGTGGTTTGTGGTCCGTGGCTATCTTCATCATCTTCCTTGTGCTACGGTACCCTTGTTCCCTTGTATCACATTCACTCCATGATTCAGATCTTCATCATTCAATTCATCAGAGTTTCTTCTCTCTTCTCTTCTCTTCTCCATGTTTACCACGTTCACTCTGTGTTCCTCCTGCAAACCCTACTATCTCGTTGGTACGTCATCTTTTGACATGGTATCAGAGTTGGATCTGCTCAAACAGCGGCAAAGATCCTCCACTCCAGTGAAGGCAAAGACCGGTGGTAGGTTCGGCATCCACTTCTCTTCTTCTTCCGCTGCATGAAAAACTCCTTTTTGCAAGTTTCAGGTGTTTTCAACTTGCTACCCACACCCCTTTCACGGAGGACATCGCAATCTCAGCTGTCCCTTGCTATCATCTACAGTCTAGCACCTATTTCCAGCCTTCCACCCACAATTTGCAACTGTTCACAGCAGAGCGGTTGTTGCCGATCACTCTCCATTCAAAAAACAATCTCGTTTTTGTAGATTTCAAATATTTCAGCTTGCTGCCCAAACCTCGGACACGGAGGACATCGCGGTCCAAGCTGGCCATTGCTGTCTACAATAGTCTGGCACCTATTTCCAGCCTACCACACACTGTTCGGAGCTAATTTCAGCATATTGACTGTTGCTGCTGGTTTTTCCTGCGTTTTTAGTCTTTTTCTCTCCTCACCTGCTTTTTTAGTCTTTCTCTCCCCTCACCTGTATTTTTCTATTGATTGCAACCTCTTACTGCTGGTTGTATCCTCCACCCACTGGCAACTCACTTCCAACCCTTCCACTGCCCTCCCACCCCTTGAGACGGACATTGCAATTCGTACTTCACACATTACCCTCACACCCCTTGAGGCGGAATGCCAACAGCAGTCTTCTCCCACTTATTTTCGGATACAGTGACTTCCACGACCTACAGATCTGCAGTCCACTCCATCGAGAGACAGTGATTGTTTGATACTGTCTCCCCGTCAGTCCACTCCTTCAAGAGACAATGGCTGCTCGACTCCTTCCTATTCTTCGACTACCCAGTCCGCTCCACTAAGAGACAGCGACTATTGCCCACCTCTTGCTCATTCTAAGCCCCACCCTCAACTACTCAGGTTCGAGAGGCTACCTCTAGGAGCTCTTCGACACGACCGGCAGCACTTCCTTCGTCATCAGACATTTCGGAGTCTGTGATCCATGAGTTTTTCGATTCCCTATCTACTTCAAAGGGGGATGTTATTTCTTTGCCCTCAGAGGAAGGCATCTACTTCTTCTTCGACTTCAACGGGGGGCCCTCCTCCCACATCAGAGGGGAAACCTACTCCACATGAAGTTCTTCACCCATCCTCTACTTTCTTGGGGTAACTGTCTTCGACCAATCATCTCTTCTACTGATACCCAAGATCTTCAGGTACCACCTAGATCGGAACCTCAAAGGTTCAACCGCAACTTAGTGACGAGGCCTTCGTATTCCTTCCAACATGGATGCACGGAGCTAGTGGCTTCTCTCCCAAGATTGAGTTTTGGGTTCTCCAGTTCACCCTATCTACTGTTCTTTACTACAAGTTCCCTTTCCGGTGGAAATCTTGGATCTTAGGGATCCTCTACATCCTCTTCCTCCTCTTCTCTTCTTGCCTTGGTCACTTGGTCAACATGGAGCCACCTCCCGAGATCGAGTACAGACATATCCTTATGGTTCCCAGCACCACACAAAGTTCAACATTCCTCCGATGCATTGCATGTTTTCATCATCTTTGTACTAGGGCGCTTAGGCAAGTGAACAATTTTCCCATGAGGAACACTATCCAAGTGGCACCTCCTGCATGAACATTCTTCAACATGTAGTAGCATTCCATCTCCACCTCACTCTTCTCTTGTTCCCCTTTTTGGGCCTGAGAGGGGATGTTGAAAAACCCTTCACCCGCAGTTTGCATTTATTGCATTTATATGTTTTGCATTTAGGGTTTGCAGCCCCAAAAAGAAGCACCATCCTAGATTGATTGTGTCTATTTATAGGCCACTCTCTCATTCATTCCTTATGGCTGATTCATTTAGTCCGTCACCTCTTCTCTCCAACCTCTCCACTGCCCTCACACCCCTTCAGGAGGACATTGTGGTTCAAGGTCCCTGGCTGTCTTCATCATCTTCCTTGCGCTACGGCACCCTTGTTCCCTTGTATCACATTCACTCCATGATTCAGATCTTCATCATTCCATTCATCAGAGTTTCTTCTCTCCTCTTCTCTTCTCCTTGTTTGCCGAGTTCACTCCATGTTCCTCCCCGCAAACCCTATTGTCTCGCTGATACGTCATCTTTTGATACCAATTGCTTCCATGACTCTCAGCTATACAATCCACTCCACCAAGAGAGAAAGGTTGTTGCATACCATCTTTTTGATAGCCTATTCCATTGAGAGAGAGCCTATTTTTACTCTTTTGGAGTCGCAGCAAGTTCTAGTAAGAGATGAAGGCTCTCACCCACCCATAGCTCCACAAAAGCTACACATTTCCAATCCTCCCTCGTACAAGAACATGGACACTGACTCTGATGTGAACATCATGGAGGAGATAATATGTGATACCTCTCCCTTTCCTCTTCTACTCAATCTCCAGAGGCCATCTCTCAAAGTTGTTTGCCCTCTACTCCAATGCAATCTCAAATGCGTACTTCAATATATCAGCGGTCCTTCCTTTGTCATCAAACATACTACTGGAGGTCATGATTCATGAGTTTTTAGATGGGAAATAATCAACATTACCTTCTAGTTGTTGTTGGGCTCTATGGATTGAGGATCCAATCAAACTCAGCCAGTAAAATCTCTATGGTCTGTAGACTCCATAGTAATCTGATGTCTCTCCACCAGTGTTGGAACCTCGTGAATCAAGCTATGAAGTTCACTCTTGCTCAGTTCTCGACATAAGCTACTCTAAATATTGAAGTGATGATGATGTGTTCGAAATTATCTTTCCTGTGAGATCTTGTTTCTAATGACGTACTTTCCAATCAAAAGCCTATAGGTCTTGTAATGTCCTTGGACATCCGAATGGATGCTAGTAGCATGTCTATGGATTTTGAGGTGGGATTGCCCCATATGAATCGAGGTCATGACGCAATTTGGGTTGTGATCGATCAATTGACAAAAATGGCTCAATTCATTCCTACAAAGACAACCATGAAAAGCTATGAGTTGTTATGGTCTCTTTCTTGAACATCTTTATAGACTTTATGGTTTGCCCAATGAAATAGTTAATGATAGGGATTGTCACGAGAACATGAAAATTTGATGCTTTGATTATGTTTAATTGGCATTTGATTAAAGAATTAATCAAATGTGTAATTAAAAGATGCACATGTGTTGCACATGTAAGGTGCAAGCTACTTTCTCACAGTTGAAGACCGAAAGACCTTGTGAAAAAGATGGGTGTCAAAGGCAAAAGTTGTAACAAGTTACACTTGTTAGATTCTAGGTGAATTTTGGTGTTAGTTTGCCCCTAGGACCATTAATTGGCCATTAAGTGTCAATGGTGACGCTAGGAACTAGGCATTAATTAATGAATTAATGCTTGTCCAAGGGTCAATTAATGCATGGGACCACTTTGGATTGCAAATGGCCTAGCCAATTAATTTTTGGATGGGCAAGGTCAATTTTTTGGGCATGAATTAAGGACTGAATTAATTTCAGAATTAACTAATTCTGAAAATTAATTAAATGGCTGGAAATTGCTGAAAATGGATTAAGAAAGCTGCCACTTGGCAAAACTTTCCCATGCAAGTGGGGGAAAGGCTAAATAGGGCTAAAGGGAGAGAAAAATCTCGTTTTTTCATTTTGGAGCTGTTGGGAAGAGGTGTTGGCTGTTGCTGCCAGCTTTTGGGGCCATTTTCCAACCATTGGAAACCAATTTGGTGATGGAGATTGCATGTTCTTGACCTTGGGAAGGTGGCAATTGCTGCTGATGCACTTTCTCTTAAAGGTCACAATCTCTCATGCTCCTATTGTTGTTGGTGCATCCGTTTGGGGCTGGTACAGTAGGGCAACAGCTGATTTTGATCAGTTCTTCGCGACAAATCTCAGAATTTTCTCTCTCTACAACATTTTCTCATCTCCTTCAGCCTATGCTCAGCCATTCTCAGCCATTCGGAGGAGATCTCAGCCATTTTTGGTGGGCTAATCTGTAATTTCTGCAGTAAACCCTAATTTGCAGCAGAAATTAGGGTTTACCAGCCACCTTGGGATCCATGCCAAAGATTGAAGGCTCAAGGGACTGAAATCAGCAGCTAATAATTGAAGATTATTAAGGGATTTCAAGAGCCAGCCCATCCCAAATTGATTTGGGGCAATATTTGGCCAGCCAAGGGTCAAATTGGAGAAGAAGTCCTGGGTGAATCAAAGGGCAAATGACCCAAAAGGCTTGCTGGTCATTTATGACAGCAAGAGCAATTGGTTAGCAGGAGGAGATTGAAGAATCTCAAGTTGTACTCCTTCCAATTGAATGAAAGCTAAAGAAATACCGCAAGGGGCGCTAGTTTTGGGGCCAACAGGGAGTCTACTGTCCAAGAATGTTACCGTCAAGTGTGTATTTCATTTTATGTGCATTTATTTATTGCTGTAATTAACTCTTAAATCAGGTTATCACCACCCATTCCAAGAAGGAAGGCTGGTTTCAAGGATCCTAAGTTCACTAGCCATTTCTGGCAAACATCTTCCAAAAACTGAAAACTTGATTGTCTGTGTCGTCCTTATAACATCGTGAAACTAATGGACAGAGGGAACAAATGAATCAAACCATGGTGGCCATACTGCATGTATATGTATCCCGTAGACAATCTGATTGGGAGCATTACTTTCCTCAAATTGAATTTGCTTATAAGAGTGCTAAGCATTCAACTATTACTTACATATGGGTTATGAGCTAAAAGATTGCTACAGAGTGCAAGCAATGAAAATACAATCCGTAGTTGACTTTCTACATGATATGCAAGACATGTTAATGATTACTAGGAAAAGTATTAAAACAGCCCAAGATCATGCCACATTTTATGCTAACCAACATCGTGCTTCCAAAGAGCTCTAGAAAGGCATATGGGCTTACCTTAAAGTCCCAAAGGACTCCAATTCAATGACTACTTCTAGCAAGTGCTATAAATTATCTTTGAGATATTGTGGTCTTTCCAGATTACCAAGAAGATAAGTAGTGTATCCTACGAGTTGGACTTACCTTCAAAAACTCAAGTTCAACTTGTATTCCACGTGAGTCATTTGAAATAACAACTAAGACAAGGCGAGTAGATTGTCCCAATTGAGAAAGTCCCACAACTTGAGGTTATTGCTTGTTACATTTTACTCGAATCCAAATTGGTTATTGACCTTAGGACTAACGATCTTGTCAAACCGTCTATCTATGAATGAAGAATAATAAATAAATGCAATGCTCATGTAGTAAACATACTATGGAGGGTAAATACAAAACTTTCAACACCGGGGTCTTAGGAATGGGGCAGAGAGTATGAGTTGGAAAGTGTGTCTCCTCCGTACTGTTGAGCAGTCTCCAAGCTTCGGTTCTTTTGATGGTAAGGTGTACAGGTTGCGGAAGGCTCTCTATGGCCTTAAACATGCTCCTCGTGCTTGAAATGAGAAGATTGACTCATTCCTCAAGGAGAAATTAGGATATTGGCGTTCCAAAGCTGATCCCCAGTTGTATCAATGTATGTACACACCTCAAGTGGAGGTCGTGAGTTGTTTGTCCTTTATGTGGATGACTTGATCATGACAAGTGTCCATACTTCTCAGTCAGATTTGATGGATAGCAAGAGGATTTTTGCTGTAAATCCTAAACTTTTGTAGAAATTAGGGTTTGACAACCACCTTAGGACTTGTGCCAATAGGAGAAGGCATCGTACACTAAAATTAGCACATGAACTCCGTGGAATTAATAGGGATTTTAGATGCTAGTCCATCCATTGTAAATTGGGGCAGCATTTGACGAGTTGGTGGTTCCATTTGTGCATGTGTTAATAATAGCAGTTATAATATATGTGGCATTGATTCAATGCTAATCATTGCTATAGATCGTTCCTGATTTTCTTCACAAGAAAACCCTAAAATCTAGATGTTATTTGCTCCAGCCTAAATTTAATGCAGTCATCTACTGGCAAGTACCTCCAAAGTGTTGTCACATGATTAGTAATGTTATTGCCAACCCCTAGAAGGTGTCTCCTTGCTATCCCCTGCCTACTGAGGATCCCAAATGGCTATCTTCCGCAGCAAATTGCTGTTCTTTGATCAAAAAATGGACCAGCGGCTTCCCTCCCCTCCCCCCCCCTCTCTCTCTCTCTCTCTCTCTCTCTCTCTCTCTCTCTGTGTGTAAACTAACTAAATGACTAAGACCCAACACTCAAAAACGTTTTCTCAGTCTACATAGGCATTTTTGCTAAGTAGCAACCTTTTAAACCCATTTTTCACTATTATCCAACCATTTAATTAATCTTCAAAATTAAATAATCCTAAAATTTTATTTCAATCCTTTTGAACCTACCCAAAATTAAATGTACCCATCCATATTTAAATTGGCTAGAACATTTGCAACCTAGAGTGGTCCCCTTTACAAGGGCTGCAAATTATGGTTGAAAGGTACATCAATTGAACATCAAGAAAGCATTCTTGAATTGTGAGCTACATGAGGATGTTTATGTCAAAGAGTGCATGGTTTGTAAGTTGCATAAGGTTGTTTATGGCTTAAAACAAGCTCCTCTTGCACAATATGCTCAATTTGATGCTTATTTGGCCAGCATTGGATTCACAAATAGTCCAACTATACCCACACTCTACAATAAGAATGAAAAGTGGGGGGACCTCCTGGTTATCATTCTATATGTAGATGATATGTTGCTCACTCGACCAAAAGAGCATAACATCGAAGATTTCAAGGCTGAATTGAAACATACTCTTGCTATGTCAAATATGGGCTGTTTACACTACTATTTGGGGATTCAGTTCAGCCGAAATCAGCATGGCATCGTCATGTCTCAATCGCAATATATGGATAAGCTTTTGCATAGGTTCAATATGCAAGATTGCAAGCCTATGTGCACTCCTATGAAGCCAGCACTCAAGCTGTCCATGCATGATGGTGAAGAGATGTCTTATGTGAGCAAGTTTATGCACAGCCCACGGACAGAACATTGGCAAGCTATCAAGTAAATCTTTAGGTATGTTGCAAGATACTCACTTATATGCTTTATTTTTTCCCAAGGGAGATACTTGCACTTACAAGCATACAACGATTCAAATTGGGCTGGTGATTCAAACACTAGGCAATCTACTAGTGAGCATTGTTTCTTTTTGGGCCATTTATGCATTTCATGGCTAAGTGAGAAACAACCTACAGTGGCTACCTCATCTGGGGTGGCTGAGTACAAGGCAACCTTCACCGCAATAATGGAATGTGAATGAATGCGTAGATTGTTCGCTGATCTACAAATTTCTTTGAAGGGTCCTACAAGCTACACCCATTCTTTTTTATAGTCAAAGTGCTATTGTAGTGGCACAAAATCCTGTGTTTCACCCTTGCACAAAACACATTGAGATACATTACCATCATGTAAGAGAAAGATGCTATCTAGAAGAGATCCGTTTGATGTACGTCCCTACACATGAGAATATTGCCAACATTTTTACCAAAGCACTTCCTCCTAAGAAGTTTGAGGCTCTTCGAAAGTCCTTGAACTTACTAAAACCAAGCTTCCTCCTTGGATAGGATGGTAAATAACCTAATTAAGCACTAATTACAGTAAGCATAAAATTCACATGAACCGAAAACACACATTTTACAACTTTAATCTTGGACATTGAACACTCTGTTGGCCCCAAAATTGACGTCCCTTGCAGTATTTCTTTATCTTATATTGCAAATGGAAGGTATACAATTGAGATCCTCTAATCTCTTTTGCTAATCTAAGTGCCTCTTGCTATCAAAATTGACCATCAAGCGTCCAAACCAATTTGCCCCTTGGTTTGCTTGGGAATTGGCCTTCACCTTGCTCCTTGAAAGACAAATTCAACCCCAAATCTAATATTGCTTGGTTGGTCTCTAGAATCTCCCTAAAACTTCAAAATTTCAGCGGCTCGAATTCAAGTCCTAGACCCTCAATTCTGAGCATGTATCCCGAGGCGACTGTCAAAATCCTAATTTCTGTTGTAAATCAAAGTTTACAATAGAGATTGACTAAAATCTCTTCCTCGCATGGCTCAAACTGCTGAAAAATGCTAAGATAACTTAAGAGATGACTGGGGGATTGGAGAAAATGCTGTAGAGAGAGATTTCAAAGTTTCATCGTGAGAAACACTGAAAAAATGTTGTTGCTCTGCTCAAACAACCATGGAAGTTATCACCTACAGCTTATGACACCAAAAAGACTGCTACCCCCTCTTGTATACTCTCATCTGCAACAGAAGAACCTTGGGCTACTATCACCTGCTCCTAGAGGGCTCCAAACTGCTGTCACATACTGTAGAACTGATCCCTAGTGGCTGCAAATCACATCAACAACCTCTCCTTGCTCTCTAACAACCTCTTTCACTCTCACAATGGTTAGAAGAGACTCCACCAGCCCCTAAAAACGTTTTCTCCACTCCATGGGCAAGTTTTGCGAAGTGGCAACCTTCTAACCCCATTTTTAGTATTATCCAGCTTATTAAGTTAATTTTCACAATATTAATTTTGAAAATTAATTTAATCCTTAATCTAGTGCTCAAAAAATCAATTTCACTTACCAATAATTAAATTGGCTAGGCCAATTTGTCTTCCAAGTATCCTTGAGCAATTATTGATCCTTAGACATGCACTAATTACTTAATTACTGCCTGGTCTCTAATGTCACCACCACTGACATTAGTGGCCAATAAATTGGTCTAGCTCCAAATCTAACATGAGGTACTACATAGTATCTATTAGACATTACTTATTACAACTTTCGCATTTGATACCCACTGCATCCTTAGGGTCCTTGGCCTATTACCATGAAATAATTGCCATATGTATCACATTTGCTAAACAACCTTGCGCATTTAATTAATAACTTAATCCAATGTTTCAACAAGATTAAAGCATCTCAAAATTTCATATCCTCGTGACAAACCTCCCCCTTGAAATCCATGCAATTGTCCTGGATTGCATTGTATTGTGCCAAAGGAAAAGCGTACTGCACTAGAAGTTCCATGAGGCAGCATAGTCACAACATTAGCTATTGTTGTCCTACCATGCCACATGCCCCAAGCCTTGCTGAAAAATTTCAGCCAGCATAAACATGATAAAAATCTGAAATACAGTCCAAAATTGTTGCTAGAAACCCATTGGATACATCCATAACTCATGTTTCTCAACAGTTCTAACTTCAACACCACTGTAAATCATATTCTCAACACAAACCATGGTGAAATTGTCAATGGCATGTACCAACATGTTACTATCCATGGAGCCAGTTGTAAACCATTGAAAACTGAGCATAGTCTAATCATAAACTGATCACTTGCTAATCTGAGAGCTGATCACAAACTGATTGCAAAATCTAATCAAAAATTGATGCAAAACTGATCCCAAAAGTAACCACAAATGACTCTCAAACTGATCAAAAATTGAGCTAAAACCGATCAAAATTTTTGTCTCAAAACTAAGGCAAATACTCATGCCAAACTGATCATAAACTAATGCAAAGTATAGTTTTAGTGCTCAAATGAAACTCATACTCATCCACATAGATCTCACAGTGACTAGTACACTAAGTAGTGACCTCATGGCAAACATACTGTCAATAAAGTAGCTTGGATACACGCTGAATACATTCGAGATCCACTACATATGAAAGTTGTCCACAACTAGAGGAGTGAAAGTGCTATCCCCCCCCCCCGAGCATCAAGTAATACTCTAGACCCCTACTTTGCTAAACCTGATTGAGCCCAAACCAAAGTCGGCTCTAACTGAAAGGCATCTTGGTAAAGTTGCAACAACTGAGAATGGTTCGCCAAGTCATCCACTTTACATCTATTGGTGAAACAACGCCGAAGCTTCACCGAGAAGCATATGGAAACTTTACCTCTCACTTTACTTGCCTCAAGCCTCCACTAGCTTATATACCTATCTACCCCTTAAGCATTGCGATGCTTTATACTTTCACACTACTGCAATTCCATCTTAACTAATATGGAACATTGCATCCAATTGACTGGCCCCTCATATGTACCTGACATGCTAGGAGCACCAGATGCATTAGAAAATATTCTTGTTTGCATACTTTGGACCATTACAATGTGATTGTGCATGGGAAATTGCATACTATCAACCATACCAAGATACATTTTCCCATATAGTGCATGCATTACTAGCAACATTTTCCTTATAACCAACACTATACGCAGCATTTGCATGACCAGCATTAATACCATGAGTCCCAAACACAGTGGGCTACATATATGCATTGTTAAACTTGTCACTTTGAGCCCCAACATCATGCCAACATTGTTATACATGGGGTTATGCATATTACCAACCATGGCTGGATACATTGGACCTTACACACCACGCATTGGTTGTTGCATATGACAAGGAGTTGTGTTATACATCCCTATATGCAATCCTTGACCCCCAGTAGCATGGAAACTAATGCCACCACAAAGTATCATGGTTGCCCCATGATTGCATGCATGCCCTGCTCTCCAAAAAGCATTGGATTGGCACTTCCAAGTTGGCCTTGCATATGTATCAATCGCCCCACTAGCATCATTTGCTTATTCTCGCTATCTACATTTGGAACATCATGCTATTATATTGGCTCTTCCTTTGGTGCATCTTGCTGTCCCAAAGCTCTCAAAGACAATTTTCTCTTCTTGCCTTTGCTACCTTCCTTTAAGGGTTCAAAAAGCATATGAATTGAGGATCATTTGCCAATTGTATTAACATTTCAACTGCCGTCTCAGCTGATCTTTACATTGGTCATCAAATTCCTCTTCCTCGTAATGGTCATCAGCTTCAAGAGACCTAGAAGAACCCACCTCTTGTCCAATTCCCTCATTCTCAACTTGCTGCCCAAGATCGGTGCCTTGTCCAAGATTAGGCATTGCATTTTCCCCAACACTATGTGCATTTTTAGATTGAGAGGCATCGTCCTTGCTTGATCCCATCTTACTATCAGAAGACATTCTTGTTGTAATGCTCAGCTGAATACAATTTCAGAACTAGAGCAAAGCTTCTAACCTTCAATCAAATACCTCCGGCGCACCAATTCGAGGAAATTGATGGTGTCCTAGCAATGAAACCATAAAACCAACCTTACTCCTTGGATAAGGTAATAAATAACCTGATTAAGTACTAATTACAACAAGCATAAAATTCACATAAACTAAAATGTACATTTTACCACTTTAATCTTGGACATTGGACACCTAGTTGTGGCCCCCAAAACTAGCACCCCTTGCAGTATTTCTTTATTTTATATTGCGAATGCAAGGAGTACAAATGAGATCGTCTGATCTCCTCTGCTAATCCAAGTGCCTTATACTATCAAAATTGACCAACAAGTCTCCAAACCAATTTGCCCCTTGTTTTGCTTGGGGATTGGCCTTCACCCTGCTCCTTGAAACATAAATTCAGTCCCAAATCTAATATTGGCTAGTTGGCCTCTTGAATCTCTTTGAAATTCCTCAATTTTAGCTGCTAAAATTTAAGTCCTAGACCCTCAATTCTAAGCACAGATCCCAAGGCGACTATCAAAACCTTGATTTTTGCTGTAAATTAAGGTTTACAATAGGGATTGACTGAAATCTCTTCCTTTGATGGCTAAAACTATTGAAAAATGCTAAGATAACTTCAAAGATGAATGGGGGATTAGAGAGAATGATGTAGAGAGAGATTTTAGAGTTTCATCGCAAGAAACACTAAAAAACTGTTGCAGCCCTACTCAAACAGACTTGGAAGCTGTTCTCTACAGCTTAAGACCACCAAAAAGATTATTGCCCGCTCCTATATCGTGTCATCTACACCAAAACCTTGGGATACTGTCGCTTGCTCCTGAAGGGCTCCAAACTGTTGTCACATGCTGTTTGACCGATCCTTGGTGGCAATCCCATTTTTAGTATTATCCAACTTATTAAATTAATTTAATAATTATTCTAGTATATAATCCTTGAGCAATATTATTGACCCTTATTAATTAATTAATTAATGCCTAGTCTCCAATGTCACCATTGTGGGATCCTTGGCATGTTACCATGAAATAATTGCCATGTGCATCAAATGTGCTAAACAACCTTGCACATTTAATTAATAACTTAATCAAATGTTATCAACAAGATTAAAGCATCTCAAAATTTCGTGCCCCCATGACACCCTTTGATGATTGATCTTCCTATACTTCTACCACATTGGCATTGCAAGGGGATATTAGAATTTGCCAATTCAATGGGCGGTGCCCAATGTTTCAATTAGTTGGTTTGTAGTGTGATTACAACTATATTAATAAGTTGTACCACCACTCCTAGAGTAAGTCAACTTGAGTTAAGGTTGTACTTTCACTCTCACTTTTAGTTTAGCAAGTACAATCTATTGCATTCAACTCATATTGTCTTCTCTCGCTCTCTCGTTTCTCTCTCCTCTATAGCTGGTCAAATCAAACATCTTTCAAAGGAGTGATGAGACATCTCCTCGTCAGAGTCGTCGAATCCATTGAACCGGTTATAAGACATCTTTAACACCTACAAACACCCACAAAAATTTGTGTTTTGTTGTAGATGGCCCCTAACAGTGGAAATTAGCTACACCTCCGCAAAAGAAAGACTGTAGATGTCCCATCTGAGTCATATGGACCTATTGTCTTTAAAAAATCTGCATTTACAGCAAGAAACAGGGTGCTGAAAATTTGCATTTTCAGACTCGGGGATCTCCTCTTGATCGAGGAACTTTGTGTCCTCACTTTGGTGATGATACCATGCGAGAGTGCGCAACGGAAGAGGAAGACAAACACGGAGACAAGGGAAAAGAGAGAGAGTAGAAGAGAAGAAAGAGTGAAGTGATAAACTGCACTAAATCTGAAATGAATGCTAAATACAGAAGAAAGAGAAAATGGACTAATCAGTCCTTGCATGCAACCCACGAAGTCAATAAGGGCACCTGAAACTAGCCTTCCTTCTTGGAAAGGGTGGTAATTCCCTGATCAAGCACTTAATTACAGCAATCAGCAAATAAACATAAATTGAAATGCACACTTTACCTTCAAAATTCCAGACAATGGACACCCTGTTGACCCCAAAACCAACAGCCCTTTTGGTATTTCTTTAGCTTCAATTGCTAATGGACTAGTTACAAGCCGAGATTCCACAAGCTCCTTGGCTCATCCAAAAGCCCCTTGCTGCTCCAACAATCAGCAAACAAATTGGGCAATTTGCCCCTTAATTTTCACCTAGGACTCTAATCAGACCCAAACTGACCAAGTATTGCCCCAAATTTACAATGGATGGCTTAGCATCTGAAATCCTTGACAATTTCACAAATTTTAGGTGTTGATTCCAATGTACAATGCCTCCTATTGGCACAGGTCCCAAGGTGGCTGCTAAACCCTAATGTAGAACTCCTCCTGCTATCCACCAAACCTGGCTGAGATCTGCTCCAAATGGCTGCAATAAGCTGAGATCTCTTGAAAATGGGCTGGAATAAGTAAGAGAATGCCAAAGAGAGAAAATTCAAAGTTTTTACATGAGAAAAACCCTAAATCAACCTCCAGCTTGCACCAAACAGCATTTACTGTTGTCACTTGCTGTGTTAAACCCTCCAATTTGTTATCACCAACATTAAATGCTATTGCCAGCACCTCCTAGTGCTACAATCTCTCTTTTTTTTTCGTAAATGCTACAATCTCTCTCTCTCTCTCTCTCTCTCTCTCTCTCTGGGCTATATACTAATATGAATGGTTGAAACTAGGTCCAAAAACATTCTCAGTTTGCATGGGTACTTGTGCCAAGTGGCAGCCTTCTAAACCCATTTTTCAACATTATCCAAAGATTTAATTAATTTTCAGAATTAAATAATTCTAAAAACTAATTTCAACCCTTCTGACCTTGCCCAAAATTTTATGTGCCCATCCATAATTAAATTGGCTAGACGATTTGCAACCTCAAGTTATCCCCAACTTCTATTGACCCTTAGATTGGCATTATTTAATTAATCAATGCTAGTGAATAATGTCACCACTAATAGTTATTGGCCAAACAACTGTCCTAGGGTCAAAACTAACACCAACTAACCACCACAACCCAACCAACATAATTTATCACAACTTTTGCCTTCGGCACCCACTGCATCCTCGAGGTTCTTGGCCTATTACCATGAAATAATTGCCATGTGCATCACATATGCTAAACAACCTTATGTGTTTGATTAGTAACATAATCAAATGTTATCAACAAGAATAAAGCATCTCAAAATTTCACATCCTCGTGACAGCACCATATCATGCTGAAGACAATGGCAGCACATCGGATATGAGCAGTATATCAAAGACAAAGTGTGCTCAGCAACCTGCAAAAAAGAGAGTAATCTGCCACAACCAAGTGATCAACTATAAATAGCTAAAACGACCCAAACTTGCCGACCAACTACCAAATTGGCCAACCTGCTACCAAACTAGCCAACTGATATGCGGCCGACTACATTTAATGCAATTGTATCAACAAGAACAAAGCATCTCAAAATTTCACATCCCCATGACAACAATGGATCAAGCTAAAGACAATGGCAACACTGGAGATGGAGAGTATGTCGAAGATGGAGGGTGTCTTGCAACTCCTACCCTACTCTTCCACTACTGCCAGAAGCTGTCAACTGCTATTCCAAAGCTTTCATCTTCATCAAATCAATCATCTTCACTCTCAACCTGCACTATTGTTTACAGCAGCTGGTCACTGTTTAAAGTACAACACACTCTCTAGCTCATCTTTGCCCCAGTCCTTTTAGAGATGCGAGAGTTCAAGGTTTTGTATTCACTCTACGTAGTGCGTTTACTACATTGAGCATTATGTTATTCATTCTTCATTCCTCCATCTCCATTATCTCTGAGTTACCCTTCCCCTCTGAATTCTATCATTGTCACTTTGCACTTTGTCATATATTTGTGTTTATCTTCTTATCTTTTGTGTTTGAGTATTTATTTACAAGAGGGGGATTCAAAGGGGGCCTCAAAGGGGGATCCTAGTCCTTTGACTTCAGAGTCAAGAGGGGGACCTTCTTCCTCTAGTTTAAGAGGGAATCACTACTTGTTGGTCCTTTACATGCTGTGACGAAAGATATATCATTTTTCATTCTTTGTTCACCCTTGTATGGGATGTTCAGCCCTCTCACTTACACTAATCACTGAAAATCCACAAGTTCTACCTAAATCAGAGCCTTAGATGTTCTCACCCATTGACTTGGTGGCTATGCCTTCACACTTTGTCCAGCATAAAGACAAGGATAGCGTCCTCTCCCTTAAGGTCCAAGATCAAGCACACATTCACTTTCTTATGAGCATGGAAACACGGAACTACTGACTTCTCTCTGGAGGTTGAGTTTTGTGCACCATGAACACACCAACTTTGGTATCTCAATAGCCTCAACCTATCCAAGCTACTGACAACTTGTTTGAAGCTGATTGTCTGCGCCATTTCCAGCATCCGAACACAAGTGTTGGATGTTGTACTAACAACCTTGGCTGGTATCATCATTGCAACACTCTGCTGCCTACAATTTCCCCTATTAATATTGCTGCCTGCCATCCGAATCATACAAACAGCTATGTTTTCTCCTCTCAAGGCTATGTTTATTGCTGCCTACTTCTCCCGGACTGCTACAGCGATTTCTTCTTCTCCATCTGCAGTGGCATCCAAGGGATCATCTAGAGGTGGTCTCCATCAACTCCATCCGCTCAGCCCACTCCTAGCAAGACAACGGTTTGAGTTTTTCTTTGCTTTTTGGACATATGTTGTTTTATTCAATTTATTGAGTTATTCATTCACTCTACACTCGTGTTTTGAGTGGACAGCTCTGACAACTACAACTTTAGCTAGTCATGATTTGGATCATTTTGTGAAGGTAGCCCTTAGGGTTTCTCTCTAAGTTCAATTGTCCTTTGTATTTTCTTTACAAACCCTAAGGTATTCTCCTCACACTTTGCACATCCTGAATCCCTTTGACCATTCTTCACTATCGTTTCACTCAGCCTCCATGACTGCTTCAGCACAACACACTCCAACTGCTGCCAACATCCTTCAGACTATTGCGTTTGCTGTCTAGAGCAAGCCAACCTACTATCACCAGGCCTTGGAGGTCCTCTACTATTGCGTTTGATTCATCTTTGGAACCACCCAGCCTGTGGGTTACCTAGTGCAGCTTGCCGCCATTATCAAACCAGGCTGCATTTACAGTTTACAGTTGCTAGTCACTTCTCCACGAACAACCACCAAATTCGGTGCACAGAAAAATGAGATCAACTGCCCCCAATCTCTGGCCATGACAAACTACAAGAGCTTGGTTAGATTCTATCTGCCCATGAGGAAACTTGAAATCCAAATGCATGAACCTTTTCTATACAATGGATAACCTGGTCTTTTGAAGGCCAAAGGGATGAGTGATGAATGGCACATGGGCATCGAACAGGTTGCATGCTGCTGGAGATAGCCTTCAACACAGGCCCATCAGCACCTGCAGCCGTATGCCTCGCCTCAATGCCACATTGCCATGCCACTTTTTCCACCTTTAATGTTCTCTCTTCGCTTGCTTTATCCATTCAATATGAGGACTATCTAAACTGTTGGTGACATTATAGTGATGATGACTAAGACAATTCCCACTAGACTTCCAGACCTGTGAATTTCACAATTCAGTTTTAGGACCCATTAATAGAGACATTATGAACCAATTGTCTCCAACTAGGAACAACTTTGACACTTAGGGCAACTTCTGTACCTTGCCATGGCAGACTACAGCACAGAAGTGAAAGATATAAACTAAAGAGACCTGTACAAGAAAAAAAAAGGCAACTGGGGAAGCATAGCATCCCTTTGATGAGTGCTAACTAGCAATCCACCAGCCGCTAACACTGACGAGTAGCCAACGTCCACTTTTTGTTAATATGGATTGTGAATTTGAGCTATTGAGTTTTCCATCGTTATTTCATTAACTTGGCACACATGGAGCATGCTAGGAGGAAAAAATGGATCCAAAATTTCCCTTAACTTAGATTACATAGGAATGTAGAGTGTAAGTTGTCTAAGCAAAAGATGCAAGGTGTAAACCAGCTGATCACATGTGGGGTAAAGGCATTTGACGGTAAACAAGCTGCAATGAAATGAACGCACCCAGATTCATTTGCTTTCTTGACTTGAGGCAATGTGCGATTAATTGCTGGATTTCTTCTTTCGACAAAGGCTCCCCATGTATCCGCTCCTTTGACCTGGGTTCTCTGTGCATCTTTCCCTGGACCGGAGGTTTGGGATATTTTCTCTTGGTATGATCAGAAGGACTGACACAATCTGTATCTGCATTGGAAGGCCCGGAATGGGCATGCTGAGAACCAACCCCAGGACCATCTGAAGATAAATGGAACTCTGCATTAGGGGAGTGCAGCAAAGCCGCTTGGCCGTCCCAATACCTGTCGAGGCGCCCAGGGCCAAAAGGAGAGAACTCATCTTGGTACCTGATAGGGGTGGAGTTGGGTATCTCTGTGTAGCTATACCTGAAGGGGAAGGGCAAATCCGAGTGGGCAGGCACCTTTGCTGTGAGGTCTTCGAATTGGACAGGCCCCGGCGGAGGCTTCTTCTTCTTCTTCTTTGGAGGTTTCATGGCAGCAACCAATTTCCTTCTCAGGCGAAAGGGGAGCTTCTTGAGGTCCTCTCGGTTGAGCCCATGCTTGGCAACAGCTGCCGCCACTTCTTCATAGCTGGCGAACTTATGTTTGGACTTGGTGGTGGTGTTCTCGGAAGAAGAATCTGACCAGATGGATGTTGGAGGGGGCTTGTGATCGTTCGGGCCCGGGGAGGAGAAGATGTGTCTGGATGCAAGAGCAGCACACGCAGCTCGCGCAACTAGAGATTGCGATGCCTGATGAGAAGAAGAAGAGAGAAGAGAAGGAGAACAAAGGAGCTTGCACGAGTCGAGGGCTATACGCCTTCGAATGACTATCATGGTATTATTACTCCTACCAATACGAAGAAGAAGAAGAAGAAGGAAGGGGGCATGCCTGCTGTCGAGCTTCGCTCACATCGCAGCAGTGCCTGTCGGTCCCAGGAAGCAGCGCTAGGGGTTAAGAGAAGATTTAACAAGCCTTCAGGTTGGTTGATAAAAACAAGTCCGTCCGTCCGAATTAAGGAGGAGCACTGCACAACAAGGGGCAACCATGCTTATTGTGAAACAACGGTCCATGTAGTGGTCACATGACACATGGATGCTCTATGCCAATGACCTTAACGACGCAAGTCGATATACTGGCTATGTTTGTGAGTGATGGGCTGAGTTCGAATCCAAGAGACGAAGTAGTCTTGAATTGCCTCATCCATATGGGAGGCCTTGGCACCTTAATGAAATATCAAATTAAACGCTCTGTGATTTTATTGATGGGGATTCGAGTCCATCAATGGACTAACAGAGATTAGCAAAACTGCTAGTTGCTTTTCTCAAGCAGACTCATAATGTTCTAGCACTTGCAGTTGGTCAAGATTGATCTCTTGTAGACTAAGTAATCTTTTTTGTAGCTCGTTTCCACCTTTCCAATTTTTCACGGTATCTCCACTTATATAGGAAGTAAAGCCTCCTTCCCATTGACCAAATGATGGAGAGAACATTGTGTCCCTCGTTTTATAGTAACCTTACACACACACACACACACTCTCTCTCTCTCTCTCTCTCTCTCTCTCTCTCTCTCTCTCTCTCTCTCTCTCTCTCTCTCTCTCTCTCTCTCTCTCTCATGCTTCATGCATAAGGACCACTATAACACATCACAAGCAACAAAAAGCTACCTTGTTGTGGCTTACTCGCTTTGCAAGCATATTCAAAACACAGTGTACACTACCAATGTAGCTATTGAGAGAGAGAGAGAGAGAGAGAGAGAGAATCATAATCCACATGTGAAATTAATGTGAGAGAGAGAGATAAATAGAGAACCGTCATCCATCATTATGTACAACAAATCAACTTATGTGCATGCATAGGCACACATATATTGATACATAGCAAACATGTACTACTATTGAATCTCTTTAAGGTTTCAAAGAGAACGAAAGATGTGGAGCTCGTGGGGAAACAAACAACCAACACCTTTACAAAATGCACAAAATAATTTAATAAATAAAACAATATGTTGTAAACACAATAACATTCCCATGTTCAGTCAATGTATGGCATTAGCATGTAAATAAAAGCATAATGCAATACCTCTCAAGTACACAACCAATAGGCTTATTTTCAATTTGTTGAAAAGGAACATGCTTATAGCATGGACAGCAATAAGAAAATAGGCCACATGATATGGGTGGCTAGTAAGGAAGTGAAAAGTATGATGACTAGTGTAAGACTCCCTTGAAGGCAACAATCAACATCTTTGCTCAATTGGCCAAAGTTCCACAATTCGATATATTTTTAAACTCTCCTTAAAAGGACAATCAAAGCAAGAAAAAGATGTCAACTTCAAAGGCATTGGAATAGCAAGAAGCTTCCAAAGGATAGCCATTGTAGCCTAAAGATGGACCAAAGACTAGTGATGAATAAAAGCAATTGGTTCTAGTGTGATTGGATACGCTATCACATGAGGGTGCAAGGGAAAAACTCCAAACACAACCTAACAAGAGGACAAAAATAGAGATGTGGCTCAATTCTTGGCTCTAGTTGATACAACTTCTAACCGACAAGAATCCTCATGCAACCATTAAACTAAGTAAAGATTATAGCAAGTTAAGAAATTAACCTTAAGTCCTCCACCCAACCACCCAAAGAGAGGCATCAAATATTACATCTCATGTAGCATCACTTGTAACAACCCATTGAAATAAGTTTAGATATGCACGAGCAATACATTAACAAACTAGTATCTTAAAGATAGAGCCTAAGTGGAAGCACATAAGTGGAAGCAAGAGCTATAGCAGATGGAGCAAGAGAGAGAGACATTATATGTGGGAATTCTAACAATCACAATATGTGACTGGCCTTCCCTTATTCAATAGTCACTAAAGAGTAAATTATAAAGTGACAGTGATACTCACTCGCCACCTGTAGTGTACAAGTGTGTGGTCACAAAGTGTGAAGTAAACACGTGATGATGCGGTCACCAAGGTTTGCCACTAGGCATTGGCCTAACCATAGGGCTTCTTTGCAAGCCTTAGTGACTACAATATACTATGTCTTAGTAGTAGATACGGCTGTGCATTTTTGCACCCTAGACATCCAAGAAGCAACACCTCTAGCAAAAGTAAAGACATACCTAGAGGTTTCCTTCATACTATCTACATGTATTGCATAGTCGTAGTCAATGTAACCCAAGTTTGTAGTATATTGGCCACCATAGCAAATGCTCATATATATAGTGCCTTTTAGGTTTCTCATAATACCCTTCACGGCCTTCCAATGTCGTCGGCCAAATGTAGCCATACAACTCCCACTGCAAATATTATGTCAGGGGGAGTGGCAATCATGGCATACAACAAACTATCCACTGCAAATGCATAAAGGGATCTTGGCCATCTCCACCTTGTGCTCATCTGATTAGGGACAATATGCCTAACTAACCTTCACATAGAAAGGTAAAGGATAGCCAGTAGACTTAACATCCTGCATATGGAAGCGCTTAAGGATATTTTGTGTGTACTCCTTTTGTGACAGCAAAGGAGCCCCCAAGAGTGATCATGTGTGATGTGCATCCCAAGAATATGTGATTGTAATCAAGTGTTATGCATCCAAAAGATAGTTCTCTTTATACCATGCCGATGCAATGCAATGCAAAGTGGATGTCTTTGAGTGCACAAACATTTTATTTAAACAAAATTAGCTTTGTGAATATGCTCAAGCATTCATTGCATGATTTTTCTTCACTAACAACTTTGTTACGATGATAAGGCAATGCCAAACTACTCTGTGCCACTGTACTTCTTAATACTTTAAAATAAGATCGAAACTTATATAAAAAGTACAGCAAACAAATTAGATTTTGAACCATATTCAACACATAAAACCCCCTCCCTCACTACTATTAGGAGTTTTGCTTGCAATGGGCAAATTAAGAGATGTTTCCATGTAGGTTTTTTCATGACTAAAGTAATGAATACACACAAAAATATATAAACAAGGGTAAAATGTGGTAAGTCCTCATGCTTTATCTCCATTATACTTTCATAAATATAATTCTAAATTTTCATAATTTTATGTGTACTAAAACTATTTTTTCCTATTTTTTGTCTCAAAACTGCATTTGGGTAAAAATTTTAAAGTTTTATGTAAATGTTTTATCTTTTACTTTTTCAAATTCAAGAAATTAATGCACACTCTAATCCATTATTACATTTAATATCATCCCACATATGAACATGGTTTGATCACATGAAACAAAAAAAAACTCATTTTTTCTCTTAAAACACATATTTCGGGATTTCAAATATTAATAACTTATATGCATAGACACAAGTTCTATATTTTATGCTTCACAACCCTCAAGCACATCATAACCAAGCTTCAAACAAATTTTCATTGCATATGAACAAGATTTGCATCATGAAATGTAAAAAAGAATCCAAATTTTCATTTTAAAATAGGCTTACCACCATTTTTTGTGTTTTGGGTCTCAAGAATTGATTTTATGCACAATGACTAGAACCACCACTAGTCTCCAAGCAGTGCTGGTCATCACTCCTTAACGTCGATATGGTCCCACATCAATCTCATTCAAGCCGAACAATTGATCTCCATTCCGATCTTCTCTAAATAATTTCCATATGAATTACCTACGAGAGAGAGAGAGAGAGAGAGAGAGAGAGAGAGAGAGAGAGAGATTGAAATTCCATCTTCTTCATCATTGCATCATTTTTTTAAAGAGATTAGACTAGCAATTGAAAGTAAAAAATTCAAGGAGTAGCCTAGTGTAATTGATTTATATGGTTCTTCTTTGGCTCACTAGCACCCCCCCCCCCCCTTTTTAATTGTTGCCTATTAGGAGACGTTTTCTTTTCCACACCTAAAACCCCCCTTGCAATCGCGTGAATTTTGGGGGTTGGGGGGGGGCCTAGGGTCACACCCCTTCTCCATTAAGTCACTTTACATTTCATTTTTGACCCTCCATACTCGGCCTTTAGCAACTCCCATTTCCTCAGTCCAAATCATGATTCAAAAATTTTCAAATGACCATCTCGAAGTCTAGCATTGGCTAGAACTTTTCCACTTCATTTTGACATCTGGAAAAATTATTAAAATTTTGATACTGCTGTGAGGTCTGTCTTTTGAAGTGCTTTTAAATCTCGCCTTCCATGGTTGCTTAAAATCATCAGATCTACATCTGTTGCTTCTAAACGAGCTTCAATTTTTGCCTCAAATTAAAAAAATTTGACACATTTTTGGCTTTCTTCTGGGCTTAAAATCTCGCTCTCATTGGCGACCAGGGGATAGGGTGACTCACCCTATTGAATCCACAAACTAATCTGCATATACAGAAACCAAAAAGAGCATCGAGCTACTACAAAGAAAATACACAACAAAACACACACATAACTCTCACACTATCCCTCAACGAAATCAAAGCATGAAGATCCATGAGGGATAGACTAAGGATAGTTTGATAAGAAGTCCAGAGTCAATTGCTAACCAATTGCTCCAATACAAATCGGCTAAAAAGAACTATCAAATAAGTCATCCTAAGTAGTGGTTTGATTTGCCTACCAAGGATAGCTAGACCACAAACTTCTACTAGGCAAGGACTCCTATAGCTTGGTGTTTCATTTTTAGATACTTTTGATTGAGTACTTTTTTATACTTCAAGGCTTGATACTTGGATATATAAAAAGGAGGGAACTGAGTATATTGTGACCCAAGGAAAACAGGGCATCAGTCTCAGGTCCTATCTAGGCACCCAAGAACCTACTAAGCTCTTGCAAGGCGATACTAAATCCTTTTGCTTTTGCTCACTTTTATTTTCACTCTAACCACCCTTATTTTATTTTTTCTTTCTGGCTTAATGTCACCCCCATGAAGATAAGGCATCGACTCTAGGAACCTACTAGGCTTTTCCAAGACAATGATCATCTGTACTTGAAATTTTTCTTTGCTCTTTTCTTTATCTAAGGGTTAGAAGCCCCTGTCACACACATGCGTATACTAGGTTTCCAAAGATATTTATCATTTTCTGCCTTTACTTTTGACACTCTTTTCTTTATCTAAGGGTTAGAAGCCCTTGTCACACACCTGCGTATACTAGGTTTCCAAAGATATTTATCATTTTTTGCCTTTACTTTTGACAAGCTTCTCTAGCTGCCTCACAACTAGCAAAAACTCCTAGAAAAGTTGCGTAGCAAGCATGCTAGTAGGACATGGTCACTAAGGACTACCTTAAAATGTATCTTTAAATGCCTGACAATGCCTTTACAGGAGGTGGACAACTACTCAGACCTCCTCCAAATATATCTAACCAAACCCTTAGATTTCATGCCTTGACTTGCCGATCCCCAAAAGAAGAAAATTCCCCACATACACATGTACATACATAGCACAAAGGGAAAGAACTCATAAAGGAGGGACATCACCTGGACTTGGCCATAAGGAGCTTTTGCACAGCAAGAAACTCGCTCTAGGTACTCCATTGAATTTTTTTAGTACAACACTAAGACAAAAAACCATTAACCATACCCACACCAAACAAACACATGGCTCTCTTGGCGTTATGGAATCAATTATGAAATCCAACTAGAATGACCCTCTTGGCCTAACGAAAATATAGCTATAAAGCACAACCATTTAGCAACCTAGTGCTAAAAACAAATCCTTGACCCCCATTTAAATCATATTGAAATACACCATTAGACCAAGGGATGGGCCACTTAGGCCCTATACTAAATGCATCAAATTATTAGCTAGGCCCCTTGCATAAATGGCAAGGGGTGTCGTATGAATATGCCATTGAATGATCCTATGTGTGTCCATGAAAGAATAAGAAGATGGTCAATTTCTGCCTGACTCATCACCCATACTAACTATCGGTGGCCATAACAAGATGTGTCAGCAAAAGCAGTCCCCACAATAGTCATGGGCTAATAAGATCAAGCAATTCTATATAACCCCTTGGGACTATAGTTGAGAAATACATCCTCAACAAAGGTATAATTTGCCAATGAATCCACAAAGTGGTTTCAACGATGAGGAATCAACTAATAAGTCATTGTCTCAAAAATTTGAAGTATATCCAAGGTTGTATGATGATACATCCAAAGAATGGGATCCCTCACACTATAAGTCCAATTCAATTGGTTGATCACTAACAGTGAGTTGCCTTTCACCAATAAACGACAGATAACACCACATTGGGCTATATTTAGCCTTATAATTAAGGCCTTGTATTTTTCCATGTTATTAGTAAAAGTGGTGTCTAAATAAACTTCCATTTTCATCAACTCTATGTTGGGAATCTTTAATAACCATAGCAACACTCGCATGCTTAGTGGGGCCTTGTGAAGCTTTGTCAAAATACAAAGTATAGACCCATGCTTCATTAACAGGCCATCCCACATCGATCAACCTACTCGTACTTATAGTAGTCAAGTCGAGAGAGAGGATGTATGATAGGTACAATCCCTCCTTCCTCATTAAACTCAAAAGGAACGCTAATAAGAACCCTATGACAATGTTGGCAGTAGACCTTAATATCCTACGTGAAATATTTGTTTTGCCACTCAGTAATATGATAACGCTTACTCCACTAGATCACTTGACCTTGGTGGTAACACTACTCTAAATATGGTTATTCAAGATAAAGAATGATTCTGCCTATTCGATTACCTTGGCACCTACATCAAGTTTATGGTGAATCTTGGAAGACCTGCAAAGGTACCAAGTCTGACATCCCCTACACATAATAGGGCTTCAACTTATTAAAGTTTACCTTAGTTTTAAACTTTACCCTTGAAAATCTGCTAAAAGAACTGTAGAGCCATTCTTTCCTACATGAATAATCTTATAAGGGCCATCCCATTTGGGTTCTTGCTTGGAAATAACTCACGATATGCATCATAATAGAAGACCAACTAACCCTTCATAAATTTATATCTTTTAGCAGGAAGGTCACGAAGTGCTTTCATCCTCTTATTCTCTACCTCTTGATGTAACAATGTCTATTGGATCTCATCAAGATGTGCTAGGGATGTCAACCTTTCTTGCAATGCTTCCTCTTTACCCAATGAATGGCTCAACGTAAACCTCATAGTGGGTAACTCAATTTCCAAGGGCAAGACACACTCTTTCCCATATACCAACTTAAATGGGGTGTAGCTTGTTGCTCTCTTGAATGTAGTATTATAAGCCCAAACAGCCATATAAGGTTTCTTGTCCCAGTCATGCTTACCCTCAGATATAGTTTTGGATAAAATCCCTACAAGGTGCTTATTGGTACTCTCTACTTGTCCATTTTCTTAGGGATTATATGGGGTGGTTTTATTATGTTTAATTTTCAGAGCTTCATTCAAGGCTTCTATGACCTTATTTAGAAAGTTCCCACAGTTGGACACCAAATCTTTAGGTGGACCAAAACAATAGATTGTTTGTTCCATAATAAAACTAACTATTTCTTTGGCATTGTCCTTCATGAGAGCTCGAGCTTCAAACCATTTTGTAAAGTAGTCCATCGCCACAACAATATACCACTTCCGTGTAGTAGATGGAATGATGGACATGTCCAACAAAATTGATGCCCCACTTCTCAAAGGGCAAAATCACAATAATAGGGTTAAGCGACTACTTACAATTTTTCCTAACATCATGTCTTTGACAGACATCACAATGCTTAACATATGCAAAAGCATCTTAATAAACCATGGGCCACTAATAGCCATCATGTAAAGCTTTCTAGGTAGTGAGCTATGAAGCAAAATAGCCTCCACATGTTGAATCATAACATTTCTCCAAAATAAAGGGTATCTCATCAGGCACTACACAACGATGATAAATCTCATCTATACCTTTCCTATATAAAACACTTGCTATTTTTGAAAAGCTAAGTGTTTGTTGCTTACTGTTCCTCTTCTCGGATTTAGAAAGAGTTTTTGCTAGGTTACCTATTGATAAATAATGTGTGATAGATGCATACTATGACGGAATAGAGACTAAATCAATCTTGTATAAATCCTTTCAATTACTATTATCAGTTGGCTCTTCCTTAGGCTCACCAAAATCTACTAGACACTCTATGATATGATGTAGCTTTGGTGGCTTGCTTCTAATCTCATAGTCAAACTCTTACAAAGAGATCAACCACTTGGTTAGGTGATCATAAGGTTGAGGCTTGTTCAGTAATAAGCGCAATCTCTCTGCCTTGGTGAAAAACACTACCTTCTCATAAAGAATATAGTGTCTTAGTGGTGAACACCATAGCCAAGCAAACCTTCTTCAAATAGTTGTAATGAAGCTTTGAAATTCCCAGCTTCTGGCTTGCAAATGCAATAGGACGATAAAGTTGTAACTCCCAAATTTGGGATAGGCAACAACTTATATTACGCCTTGTTCGAGTCGTGAATATATAGAAAATCTCACCTCTTTTTGGAGCTTTTAAAACTGACAGTTTGGATAATTCCATTTTTAACATCTTGAAACGCCACTTTGCATACTTCTATGCATTCAAAAACATGGCTGTGAGATAAAAGATTCCTTAAGGGTAATGAGCGTTTAGCCAATGAGTTAATGAATCGATGATAGTACCCCACGGATGAAACAAAATTGAACTTCCCTAGGGCAAGTGGGTGGGCTTAGGGCCACAAAACAACCACCTTTTCAGGGTTGGTGCCAATAATAGCCACACTCACAACATGGCCCAATAGTACACCATAAGGCACCCCAAATACACACTTTCAAGGATTCAACACTATGCAATACTTATGATATCATTCAAAGCATGCACATAGAATAATCAATTGTCTATAACGGGTCATGGTAGAGCTACTTCCAAATCATCAATGAAAACCTTTAGCTATTTAGGGGATATATCGGCAAAACAGCTTGTTAGCCATTCTTTTCTAAGACCTAGGAGCATTATATAGGCCAAAAGCCATTACATGGTATAGAAAAGTACAAAAAACTCTAATAAAAATCATCGTCAACTTATCCTCTTTAGCTATGGCCATTTGATTATAACCTGCAAAATAGTCCATGAAAGAGTATATCTCTTGCCCTACTAGTTGATCTAAATTTTGGTTGATAAAGGGCAAAGGATAATAGTCCTTCACCGTCTGCTTGTTCAATTCCTTAAAATCAATACCATTCCTTCCAGTTGCCATAGGCTATCATTAGCCATTTTTAAAACCATTATGATATCCTTTTAGATTGGTAGACCTAGCCTCCCAAATAAATCCATACTCGTTATGTTCATGGATGAGCCGGGTCCACCACCATATTTTCTATTAGGATTCCATCAACATATGACTGCACCCTAGGGAAGTGCTTCTCTACATGATCCCACCATTCACTACCCACTCAATAGACATCAAAATGTTCTATGACATAACCCGTTCGTAGGATTTTCTTGAACTCCTTACAAATTTTTAGTGATAGTTGGATTAGTTGTAGCAGATTTACATCCGATTTGACTTCACATAGCTTGTTTGCTAGGTCAAACTCACGGAAGTTTACCACTACTCTCTTCTCTTTCCACGCCGGATGTTCTTTTGGCTTCTTGATAATCTTAGTATTCTCATTTTCTTTCAATTTCCATTTTCTTTTAATCACAGGCTCCTCTAAAACACTTCCTTATCATCCTTACTAGGTATAGGGTTTACTCTTTGCTTGTACTAGGATCATCTTTTGAGCGTCTTTCAATTTTTGACCCTTATTTACTATCGTAACATTGTTAGGAGATAAAATCTCATCAATGAGTGGCGAAGTTTCAACCAGACTTATCTCACTTGGCATTTCCTCGAGTGTGGCTTTACCCCTTTGCAAAATTTGCTTAGGGTCCCCTCCTTTAATATTCTTACTATTTGCACGATGATTCACAGGCCCAGATTGTTGACTATCTTGCTGGAGAGAACTTACCCTACTCCAATAGGTGGTGGCTAAGTGACTAGACTTCCTGCATATATCACATTTGACATTACAAAAATTATGAGGAAAAACTACCCACCACACCACTTACAATTGAATTGTGATGGGTCCACGTCATTGGGCTTTCTAGTACCCCCATTAGATTTTGTTGGCATTTTAAAAAAGTAACATCTATGATGATCTGGTGGTATTGCTCACTAATCGTATTTGTATAATGTTTGATTATATCTTTTACTTCCTCTACAATGTTTGATGCAGAGGACTCATAACAAGTGGCTTCAGGAGCTACCTCCACACTAGGTTGCACAACTTGCAAAGGGGATGCTACTTGTATTGACCCTTAGTTTACAAAAGGATATCTTTGGCTAGATGTTGGCTTAACAACATTTGGAGGAGCTGGCAACAAAGACACATTTTGCATCATGCTTCTTCTACCATTTGGGTTGGTCACATGGGTATTGATTGCATCTTGATCTCCACTAATCAATCCCAAATTATTTCCAAGACTAAGGCTCGAATTTAGATTTCCTCAATGTGTAGGCTGCTTATAAGCAGGACTCTACTTCCTTTGCTTGGGTTATAGCAATATCTATATTTACTAGAGGGACACTACTCAATTTCAGTTAGATATTGAGGTCCAATCCATGCAAGGAATATTGCAATTGGGTAGCAGGTGGGATAAGGATAGAGGCTTGCAACTTGCGAAAGACCTCTTTCATCTCCTTGGCATATGCTCAGGTATTTTCATGGGGCTCTTGATGTGTCACATTTAGAACACGTAGCCAATATTCACCACCTCTCTCAGGGGCAAAGTCCCTTCGAAAGGCTATAAATAATAAATTGATTGTAGTTATGGTACTGGCTTCTAAGTCGTGATACCACATTGTAGCCCTCCCTTTTAGGGTCATGTTAAAGAGCATCATTAGATGTCCCTCGTCTTGAATTTGACAATTAAACGTGTTAATCATGGTGCAAAGAAAGCACAAAAGAAAGCAAAGATAATTAAAAAGATGCTGAGGATAGAGCAAAAAAAGGTAGCCCAATTGAAAAAATAGGAGGAAAAGAGCCAAAAGTGCAAGAAGTAAACTCAAAAGTCCAATGCAAGTGCAAAGGGTGAAAGGTGTATTTTAAATATAAAAGCACTAGGCTCCCTCTTGTGTAACTTGTAAATATAGACATGCATGGGTGAAAAAACAATGTAAATAGAAAGAAAATAGGGAAAGAGGACCTAGGCTAAAATGGCCGGTCATGTAAAAAAGGATAGGTTCTCAAAGAGGAGTAGGGCATGTATAAAAAAGGATAGGCACCCAAAGAGGAGTAGGGCACGTATAAAAAAGGATAGGCACCCAAAGAGGAGTAGGGCATGTATAAAAATGTAAAAAGTGAATGAAGAAGCTCATTCTTATGTGTGGCCAAAACTAGATCTCTTATTCTCCTTCTTCTTCTTGTTCTTGCTTGTGCTTGTGCTTGAGAGAGGGAGTGTGAGGGAGCGAGGGACCATGGTGGAGAAGCTCTCCATCTTCTTCTCTCTTATTTTTCTTCTCTTCTCTCATCTTGTCTCGTATACGTGGCAATAGAGCTTGGAGCTTAGAGCTTGAGGATCGAGCTTGCTTAAGCTTGCACCTTGGATGGTGGAGCTAGCGAAGAGCCTGAGGGAGGAGGCAACTCGATCAAGGATGAAGGTAAGCTCACTACACTCGTAGGTGTGAGAGTGTGCATGGCTATGTGAGAGGTAACCATTTCACTTTGCTTGAAATACTTGAAACAATAAGCGGTCCATGGATCTTTGCGGTTGAGTAAGAAGCTCCTACATTTTGGTTCCATTTTGCTAGGACCAATGGATTCAAGCTTTAAGTGCTTGTGCACTCCGAATCAAGCATTGGACTAGGGTTTGGTGCTTGAGAGAGGTAGAAAGTGAGTCAGAGGGCATTAGATCTCTTTTGTATCTTATTACTAGGGCCTAGCAATCTTGATGTAGCAGCTTCAATAGAGAAGAAGAGTCGTAGGAGAAGGAGAAAGAGGATAGAGAAATCAAGGTAATTCTCAAGACAAATAATGCCACCACACTACCCCCAAGGGGAAGCAAGTCACACACACAAAAGTGAAAACATCTGTTCCTAAGATGGCACAAAAGGTTTCAAACCAATAGGAACAAAAAATGATTCTATAAAAGAATATTTTTTTCAATTATTTCTAAACCTAGGTAAGTACCAATTGCTCCTCCTCCTCCCTATGCTCCTTTTTGTTCATGGGTTGATGTTCTAGTGTCTCAAGCGTGGAGGAACCACACCGATCCGAGTGCTAAGATCGGGGAGTATCTCGACCTAAAAGGTGCCAATTAAAAGTAGTGGATAAGGTTAAAGAGTGGGTGAGAGAAGTCCAAGAGTGCCTCAAGGATGTTAAACCCATCATGGAAGACGAGATCAATGAGCTCTCTAACATGAGCACACCAATCTCGCCTACGTGATTAAGATCAAAAGACACATCCACGCCACATGTAGCACCACATGGACAAAGCATAGGCACCACAAGTAGACAGACTAGTCGAGGTCACTAGCAAAGGGGTGTAGAGCCTAATGAAAAGGACATGGTTGGCAACCTAATGACATTGATGCAGGAGCGGGAGTTAGCATGCTCGACTATGCAATCTTGTGGGCTTGGGGTAACCCACCTGTGGAGACCACTAGGTTTAATGTCACATTGGCTAACAAAATGAAGGTCAGATCATTTGGAGTGTTGAAAGATTGGCCCTTGAAGATAGCAGGAGTCCAATTCTCAGTGAACTTCATAGTCATGAAGGGAGTGGACTATGACATCCTGTTGGGCTGATCTTGGATTCAAAACACACGAGTGGACTATGACATCCTGCTAGGCCAACCGTGGATGCAAAATGCACGAGTGGACTATGACATTCTGCTAGGCCAACCTTGGATGCAGAATGCACAAGTGGAATATGACATCTTTCTAGGCCGACCTTGGATGTAAAACACACGAGTGGTAGAAGATTGGGGCAATGGTCTAATATTCTTGGGCAATAGATCGAAAGTCGTGAGAATCGAGATGGATACTTGGAAAACCACACCAGTTGACCTAGATGTCGTCTCCGATATTTTGAAAGGAGACTCATGAGCTAATGAATCATACAAGCACTAACAAAGTATATTCCTTACCTCGAGGACAAGCAGGATGAATGTGCTAGCCACCATCTATTTGTTTTTCTCAGATGAAGAGGAGGATTATAAGTAGGCTTTAAGGGCAGCTGGTGAGCCTCACAAAGTCATGCCATCTCAGTTGCTATCGAAGAGTAAGACCCCACCATTAGTACCACTCTGGATAATAACCAGGAGCTCTAGTAGTCAACCAACACCTACCCTCTTCCATGTCCCATCTAATAGACTCAAACTCCAGGGGATTCTTGAATATTTGATGAGAGAGCTAGCTGGCAACACAACTGCCAATCTCAAACCTCTCTAGGATCTCATGGACGAGCCAAAGTAACAATGGACAAAAGTGCATGACTTGAACATGTCATACAATTGGGCACTAATCATAGATGAGAAAAAGATTAAGAGCAGAAGCCTAAGAGATGAGAAGCATTTAGAATATGACGATGAGTACGAAGACTCCTACTCTAAGAATGAGGAAAGTGAGAAAGAGACCAATATGATAGAGTATGATACAGACATCCAAGTGATCGAACAGATATGAGTAGACTCCAAGCCAAGGAAAGCTAATATCTTAAGCATTGAGAGAGGAGTTGTCAAGACAGAATGTGACCATGGACTACCTAGATGTAATGGACTATGAGCAAGCTAGATTAGTTCAATCGAGTATCGCACCACTCCTTAGAATTGACTCGGCCTTAGAGTTGTTACCATTGAGGGAAACTTCTTCTTTTAGTGAGGGTTGTGAGTTTAACTCCGAATTGAAAGTGAGAACTGAGGGAAATCTAGAGATACCCTAACCACCTAGGACCAAATGCACCAACTCAAAGGGGACCTACCAATCCACCTAAGGCGTTGGTGGTTGAGGAAGAAAAGGAGGAAGCAATCAAAGGGATTAGAAGTCGAAGAGCAGAGAAAGCCCAAGATCTACTAAGATGCTTCACAAAGTTCAAAAGAGACGATAGAGTGGTGATCTTGCTAGGACCTAAGAGGCAAGGATAGGCAAGCGAACCAACAAAGGGGTTTGCCAAGGTCAAGGAAGCCAACTTAGCAAGGGAAGGTCAAAAGCCTCAACCTGTATACATAACTGAGAACGTAATTGAAAAAGAGGAGGCTAGTCTCATCACTCTCCTACGAGAGTACATATACGTGCTTGCTTGGTCCCTAGACGACGAACTAAAAGGGACAAATTCGAGGGCCGTGACTCATAACATCCCCATGACTCCTGCTGCAACGTCAATCTAGCAGCAACCCTACCCAATGAATCCAAAGCACATGCCATCAAGAGGAGATAGACAAGCTATTGAAGGCTAGACTCATCTATAAGATTGAGCACACGGATTAGGTGTCACCTATAGTGATTGTCCTGAAAATGAACGGGAAGATTTGAGTGTGTGTGAATTATAAAAAGGTCAATGCTACAACGAAGAGGGCTTCTTAGGCTACAATCACATGCAGGTGCACCCTCCTGCGAGATAAACATAAGATAACATTCATGACCAAATGGGGCATGTTTGCCTACATGGTCATGCCATTTGGGATAACTAATGCACCAACTATCTTTCAATGCCTTGTATGCACCATCTTCAAAGACATGCTTAGGCAAGAATTGGAGGTATTTATTGATGACCTATGCATCCACTCCAATTGGGAAGAACACCTAGATAAGCTTCGCATAGTCTTTTGAGCAATGTAGGTTGTATAATCTCTCCTTGAATCCCTTGAAGTGCTAGTTCTGGGTAAAACATGGATCTATCCTAGGGTACGTGGTGTCTAAGAAATGGCATTGCCATTGACTTCTCCAAGGTTAAGGTCATTGTTGATTTACCACCATTCATGAACTATAAGGGAGTTCAATGCTTCTTGGGACACATAAGGTACTATTGATGATTCATTTTAAACTATGCATTGTTTGGTAGACCCCTCTACAAATTTTTTATTGTATTTGAGTGGACCGAGGAATGCCAATGTGCTTATGAGGAACTCAAGAAGGCTTTTACAATCGTACCAATCCTACGAGCCTCGAATTGGAACATAACATTCCATGTGCACATTGATGCATCAAAGTTTGCGTGGGAGCTATTTTGTGCCTACCTAGTGAGTATAATTTCCATTATCCGATGAGGTTTGCTAGTAAACAACTTGCAAATACGGAGATGAACTACTCCATGATAGAGAGAGAAGGCCTAGCTATGGTGTTCATTGTGAAGAAGTTTCGCCATTATCTGTTAGCTATACCTTTCACCTTCTTCGTTGATCATCATGCTTTACTTTATTTAGTTAATAACCTTACGCTACATGACGCATAGCTAGATGGTTGCTTCAGTTACTAGAGTTTGACTTCTCTGTGGTTGTACACAAGGGTAAGCAGCATTACATGGCAGACATATGTCCCCCATACCAATAGGAGAAGCTGCTAACTAGGGCATCATAGACAACCTACTAGATGCACACCTTCTTGGAGTATCTAGTGAGAGAGACCTCTTTAGGGTTGATCTAACACCGTATTGGGAAGATGTCATAGTTCAAATCTTAGAGCGTGGATTACTTGAGAGACCCATAGAGAAGGCTAGGCTAAAGTGCCTTATCCTCAAGGTTCAACCCTATCAGTGGATAGCTAGCCAGCTCTATAGACTAGGATAGGATGGGTTATTAAGAAGATGTGTGTGTGAGCATGAGATGCATGATGTACTTGATGAAGTGCATGGAGGAATTGTTGGTGGACACTTCAGTGGAGGCACTATGGTATGTAAGGTGCTGCAATCTCAGTTATGGTGGACCACCCTATTCTGCATTACAACTAAGTTCGTGAAGCATCGTGACAAGAGCCAAAGAACCAAAGTCCCCATCAAGAAGGACAATATGGAATTAACCTTGGTGATAGCACAAGAACCATTTGAAAAATGTAGAATTGACTTCATTGGGCGGATCAGTCTTGCAACATAGTACTCACAGTAAACTACATAATTGTAGCAACAAACTATCTCACGAAATGGGTTGAAGCTCGGGCCACTAGGAAGAATGAAGCTAGAACCACGGCCAAGTTTCTTTGGGAGAAAGTAATCTCATGATTCAGTTGTCCCATCGAACTAGTCAGTGATTAAGGTATGGACTTTATTAATGAAGTGATTGCCCATTTTGTTGAGATATCGAGCTCCACTCGTGATATGCCAGGGTGACCGTTGTGCATTTATGTCACCGACTTGTTAGTTGCAGATGCGATTGGTACACTGCCCATGAATAATAGCTAGATGACAGCTATCCTTATCTACTCTAGTTCGTGGTTCAGTTTAGTATGCCACCTTAGTTAGTTGAGTTTGGTTTGAGACCCATATATAGGGTTCTTCTATTTCTTTGTATGAGAGTTTTTTTGGCTTACACAACTAAGAAGAGGAAAACTGTTTTCAGCCTCCACCTTTGTGTATATTCCCCCATTGTGCAAGTGAGAGCGCTACAAGTGAGACTCCTTCCTTCTCTTCCGCAATCTTGACATGGTATCAGAGCCTTGTTCGTGGTAAGGAGCTCAAGAAAGCAAACCAAGTTCGCGGTGTTTTGGTAAGAGGGCCAGTGTTGCTTTCATTTTTCTGTTTTGGGAGCAAGTCTCTGCAGGTAGCACAGCCGGAAAGTGCAAGAGTGCATTGTCTCATATTGAGACGCCCTTCCCAGTGTAGCAAGAGGGCAGTATATGCTGCGGGAAAGGGGCTCTAGCCCTTGGTTGCTCTGTTTTTTTGATTTGAGGCCATTTCGGGGCCTGTTTTGGAGGCGGAAGTTTTTTGCACGCACTCAGGAAAAAGCCCTATTTTATACTGTGCGACCACTGTTCTACAGGTCGGTGAAAAGTTACCGAAGAAATTGCATCGTATGCCTGTGCGTAGAGACATTGGGAGTTACAGAATCATCCTTGTTGCCTGTTGATGCAAAATCGTCACTAGGAAGTGACTGTGTGGTTAAATACCACTTTCGTCAGTTTTGCAGATTTGCCCTTGTGAGGCTGAAGTTGTGTTTTTTGCAGTGACAGAATTCTTTACAGTGTTCTGTAATCGCGTCTGATTCTCTTTCACAGATTGTCACTGAAAAGCTTGACAAGAACAACTTCCAAGCATGGAAGTTTAGAATGGTGAATTTCCTTATGGGAAAAGGATATTGGGAATTCGTTGCAGGAAATGAAGAAGAACCAATTCTTCTTGATGTTCCCAATCAACAGCAAATGCAGGCATTTAAAGGATGGCATGAGAGAGCCAGGAAAGTTATGTATTGGCTGTCTATCAGTATTTCAGACTCTATGATTGTGCATATTCAGGATGCAAGTACGCCAAAGGAGGCATGGGATACTTTGTCAAAAATGTATAGCACAAATACGCAAGCTAGGAAAATGCAGCTCAAGCAAGAGTTGCGCAATGTGCAAAGAGAAAGTATGAGCATCAATGACTACCACATGAAGGTGAAGAAGATTGCAGATGGACTTGCTTCCATTGGGTCGCCAGTGGAAGATGATGATTTAGTTTCTATGACCTTGAATGGTCTAGGAAAGGATTATGCATAGTTTCGAACATCCATTTCCATCCGTGAAAGATTTTCTGATTTTGAGGAGTTGATTGCTCTTCTAATTTTTGAGGAGCAGAGAAATGGTGGTGCATCTTCTTCAGGAGGAACTTCAAAAGAAATTGTCTTCTACTCAAATGCTGGAAGAGGTAGAGGCATAGGTAGAGGAGGCCGTGATAGTAATCAGAATATGCAGCAAACTCAAGAAAACCAGTCCTATGGAGGAGGACGTGGTAACTCTAGAGGCAGAGGGAGCCAAAGAGGTCGTGGTGGATGGCAAAGATGCCAAAATGCAAACAGCAATGTTGAATGCTACTACTATGGTAAATGGGTCATATGGCTAAAGACTGCTATAAAAAGCAGAATGACATCATGAATGAAAAATTATAACAAGGAAATTATGCATCTTCTAGTAGACAGGGTAATGACAGAAATTTGCATTTGTTTATGGTGCAGCACATGAACAATTCTGTGACAAGTGCAGAAGAAAGCAACGAAGTATGATATGTTGACTCAGGTGCGTCAAACCACATGATAGGTCATGTAGAATGGATGCAGGATGCAAGGAAAATGGAAAAACCAGGATTTGTGGAGACTGGTGATGATACTGCACATCCTATTGTGCAAATTGGAAAAATTCCTTTGTCTATGTAGGATGGGAAAAAGAAATACCTGTCGGATGTATTTCATGTCATGAATATCACCAAGAACTTGGTTTCTGTTGGTCAAATGGTTGAGCAGGGCTTGCAGGTCAGATTTAATTCTCATGGATGCTTTGTTGAGGATATGAAAAATAAAGGTCGCTTGATAGCAAAAGGGAAGAAGAAGGGCAAAATGTTTACATTGGATGCAGACATATCTGAATTGAGTGCAGCAATGTTTGCACATGGGACCGTTGTAGTTGCAAATATTGATATCTGGCATAAACGCATCGGTCATGTTAATGTACAACGATTTAAATCAATGTAAGCCCAAAATATTGTTGCAGGATTGCCTAAATTCAAGGTTGCAGAAATGCATAAGGTATGTGAAGCCTGTCAATTTGGAAAACAGGCAATGAAACCATTTCCTAGACATGTTCAAGAGAGTAAGAAGCCATTGGAATTAATCCACTCTGATGTGTGGACTACTAAAGCTGCATCTCTTGGAGGCTGTCATTATTTTGTCACTTTTATTGATGGCTATAACAAAAAAGTTTGGGTGTATTTTATGAAAAAGAAAAGTGAAGTTTTTGGGCATTTCAAAACTCTTAAAGCTATGGTTGAAAAAGAAACAAGCCTGTAAATAAAATGCCTAAGGTCAGATGGAGGGGGAGAGAACCTCTCAAATGAGTTTGCAAGGTTCTTGCAGGAGCATGGCATAAAGCAGCAATATTCATGCAGTCATACCCCACAGCAAAATGGAATTGCAGAAAGGAAAAACAGGCATATTGGAGAGGTATCTCATGCCATGCTCAACGAAAAAGACTTGCCAGATTTTTACTGGGCTGAAGTAGTTGCTACAGCAGTCTACATAATGAACAGGGCTCCCACTACAGCAATACATGGGATGACTCTAGAGGAGAGGTATACTCGTAGGAAACCAGATATTTCTCATTTGAAAATTTTCAGTTGCATTGCCTATGTTCATGTGTCAGATGAGTTGAGATCCAAGTTGGATCCAAAAGCCGAGAAGTGCATATTTATTGGTTACTCTGTGCAGAAAGGGTATAGATGCTATAACCCTTCTACTCGTAAGTTTACAGTGAGCAGAGATGTTGTTTTTGATGAGATGAGTAGCTGGTATAAACCAGTAAATGTGATTGATGATGTAGATGCACAAAATGGTAATGCTGCACAGAATTCACAGCAGCAGTCACAAAATATTAGTGGACCTGGAGTGTCCTCTAGCAGTGGTTCACATTCTTCACCATGGACAGGCAGATTGAGATCAGGAGAATCTTCTCAAAGCAATGCAGATAGTGGTATGCAGGTATCACGAAAAGGAAAAGAGAATGTAGATCAGCCCATGTTTGATGTGAATGCAGGTCACTCTTATGTGGATGGTGAATCCAGTGGCTCAGAACAGAGCATTGATGATGAGTTGGGTATTCCTTCTGTTGTTACACCCGGAGTAAGGAAGACCAGGGATGTTTTGAGAGCATCTGGAAGTGAGCCTACTTTGCGCAGGTCTACCAGAGCTAGGTATCCTGTGGATATGCTGAAATATGATGGATTTACAACCATTCACTAGGCCTATATAGTCAAAGTGATACAGGAACCAGAACCCACTTCTTTTGAGCAAGCCATGGGAAAAGAAAAATGGGAGAAAGCCATGGATGAAGAAATGGATGCTTTGGAAGCAAATGCTACATGGGAATTGGTACCTTTGCCTAAAGATAAGAATGCAATTGGTTGTAAGTGGGTTTATAAGGTGAAGCACAATGCAGATGGTTCTGTGAACAGATACAAGGCAAGATTAGTAGTCAAGGGGTATGCACAAACTTATGGCATTGATTATGAAGAAACATTTAGTCCGGTTGCAAGGATGGAAACCGTAAGAGCAGTCATTGCTATGGCTGCATCAAAGGAATGGTCTTTACATCAGATGGATGTAAAGAATGCCTTTTTGCATGGTGATTTGCAAGAAGAGGTCTATATGGAGCAGCCACCAGGTTATGTGCATGCTCTTCATCCCGAGTTTGTTTACAGGTTGAAGAAAGCCTTGTATGGCTTGAAGCAAGCACCTAGAGCATGGTCTGACAAGATAGGAGTATCTTGTCACTATTGGCTTTCAGATTTCCAAGGCAGATTTCTCACTTTATGTGAGAAAAACAGAGAAAGGTATTATGCTACTTGTCATTTATGTCGATGATTTGATTATCACAGGTGATAGTGATGAAGATATCCTTCATGTGAAAATGCTATTGAAGAAGAAGTTTGAGATGAAGGATTTGGGAGAGCTGCGTTATTTCTTGGGCATCGAGGTGATTAGATCACCAAGTGGGAAATGGCTCTTGCAAAGGCAGTATGGATTGGACATGCTGTCCAAATATGGGATGACAGGCTGTAAGCCTATTTCAGTTCCTTTGGAGGGAGCAGAATGAGAAGTTGAACGCAGATGCAAGTGAGCTTCTCGAAGACCCTACTATGTACAGACGCATAGTAGGAAGTTTGATTTATATGACTATTACCAGGCCAGATTTGAGCTATGCCGTTGGATTGGTAAGTCAGTTTATGGAGGCTCCAAGGAAACCACATTTGGATGCAACTAGACGCATACTCAGGTATGTGAAGTCCACATTGCAGTATGGACTATTTTATGAGACTGGGGTTCAGATACAGTTGCATGGATACACTGATACTGATTGGGTTGGTAGTATTTCTGATAGACGATCTACCAGTGGATATGTGTTCTCTTTTGGGAGTGCTGCAGTCACTTGGAGCAGCAAGAAACAACTTACAGTTGCCTTGTCGAGCACAGAGGCTGAGTACAGGGGTGCAGCAATGGTTGCATGTGAGGTAGATTGCTTGCATAAGCTACTTTATGATATGCATCAGCCTACAGATGGGCCAGTTGTCATTTATTGTGACAACATGAGTAGTATACACTTGGCAAATAACCTAGTATATCATGCTAGAACAAAGCACATTGAGGTGCATTATCACTATGTGTGGGAGAGGGTTTTACTAGGTCTTATTGATCTAGTTTATGTCATCACAGAGGATCAGGTAGCTGACATATTCACGAAGGCATTGGGTGCAGAGAAGCTGCACAAGTTCAGAGACCTGCTTGGTGTGCAAGAATTGGGATTGAGCTTGAGGGGGAGTGTTAAGATATCGAGCTCCACTTGTGATATGCCAAGGTGACCGTTGTGCAGTTATGTCATTGACTTGTTAGTTGCAGATGCGGTTGGTACACCGCCCATGAATAATAGCTAGATGACAGCTATCCTTATCTACTCTAGTTCGTGGTTCAGTTTAGTATGCCACCTTAGTTAGTTGAGTTTGGTTTGAGACCCATATATAGGGTTCTTCTATTTCTTTGTATGAGAGTTCTTTTTGGCTTACACAACTAAGAAGAGGAAAATTGTTTTTAGCCTCCACCTTTATGTGTATTCCCCCGTTGTGCAAGTGAGAGAGTTACAAGTGAGACTCCTTCCTTCTCTCCCACAATCTTGACACATTTACTATCCATCTTCTTAATCATCCATAGGAAATCCTTACCATATTACCCTTGAGCTAATGGTCATGTAGAATCTACGCATAAGATCCTAGTAAATGTCATGACTAAGGTAGTCTCCACCTTGCATAGTGGTTGAGACAATAAGCTCATGATAGTGCTTTGGGCCTATAGGACAGCTTACAAGACAGCCATAGGGCAAATACCATTCAAGCTGACTTATGGAACCGAAGCAATCTTGCTAGTAGAATTCTTCATTCCTTTTGTGAGTGGCAGTATAAGAAAGATGGGATGGCAAGGAAGCATGGATGGAACACTTGGGGGAGTTAGAACGCCTCTCTAAAACTAGACTCCTTGCAACTCCCATGCACTGATTTACGAAAATACAAGACATAAAAAAGATGGTTTGATAAGGATGTCAAAAAAGGTATCGTTGAGCAAGGCAACCTAGTGCTCTTGTACTCAGTGAAAGGCCATAAGCAAAATATGAACTTCAGGGGATTGGGACCCTTCAAGGTCCGCAACATTAGTCGAACTGGCAATGTAGACCTTGAGACTCTAGAGGGGGAGCGCATAGGCTTCTTTAATGATAGTTGCCTCAAGAAGCACTACCCTTCAACGCACCCATTACATGAGCCTTCAATGTTGAACCTGCCTATAAACATAAGAGTAGCCACCATTATTGAGATTGAGGAAGAGGACGATGAAGTAGTGGCACATGTATACCTATGAATATTGGTCTCACTGGTCACACGATAGATGTCTTTGACATACTCATTGACAAGAGAGCTAATTGCAATATCCTTACACACGATCATTGGATCCTCATTGGTCAACCCCAATTGCAACCTACTAATGCAAAACTTAGCCCGTTTGGGGGGCAGTCTTATTCATTACTGGGAAAGTGCAAGGTGGTGTTCTCTATTGAGATTGAAAGCCTGCCAACAATGATCTTCTACATGATGCCTAACAGTAGTGCTGCTAGAACTGCCTCAAATAGCAGGAGGAAATGCTCGGAATCTGGAAGAAGCAAAAAACAGATAGTCATGATGCTATCTCAATGCTAGAATTGGCCGTAGAGAGAATGAGTGAAAAGGCTAGGGCATGGGAGGAACAAACAATTGGAAGACTCAGAGACCTTATCGAACACCTTGCCTTGGTAGAAAGTGAATGAATTATGGCATTGGCAAGGGTAAAAGCAGTTGAGATAGGTCTTGAGGTCCAACAGTAGGCCTTTTTGAACACAATCATGCATGTGACCCAAGATAAGGGAGAGATACCATGGAGGGATTGTGAAGGAAGCTAGAGCTTACAAGATGAGCCTTGAGATATAGAGCCTCCATGAAAGAGTGACAAAATAGAGCACCAGCCTAAGCACGGAGCAACAATGATATTACCTAAGGCAGGTTGGGCTCTTGATGATGAGGGAGCTACCAGAATTAGTGTTCGGTGAGCTAGAACAAATAGCTCAACCACCCATTGCAGCCCCAATCAAACTAGTCAGTGAAGAAGGGCAAGATTTTGAACAAGGTTAAGACAAAGAAGAACTATTGCAAGTGCCGAGCTACGCTCAATAAGTTCAACCTCAAATAGAAGAGTAGGGTGAGGATGCCGCCCCTGAGAGGGTTGTGGAGAGAAACCATAGATAGAGAGAGTAGGTAGAGTTGGCACAAAGGGGACTCTAACCAAGGCCGCAGCAAGTTCCTAAGGTCCAAGTCCCACAAAGAGAGGAATGCTACCCTATAAATTGGGCCTAGGAACTAGTTGTTTGGGAGCACTGGGAAAACCAAAGTCAGCCCTTTGAGTTCTCCTTTCACTACCCTTGTTCCTTGGGCAAAGTTCAATCTCTAAGGGTGGTGGAGTAGGTGATTAGGCTCATGCAAAGGCTAGGAAATAGATGGATAGAGGAAAGAAGAAGACACCCCACAAGGTGGTAGAGAGAGTCCACAAATTACTATAGCAAGACAAGGTTTGGGAGATTCCAAAGGCTGTCAACATAGAATCTTGGATGGCCTTCTATGGCACCATACTAGACAAGCACAATGATCCTACCTACATCCCATATCTACAGAGAATAGGGGTAGATTACAATCTAGATATATATGGCATGCACGACTTTCCAAGGATCTACAATGTGAATGCAGAATGGCTAGAGGAGTGCCTAATCTTCACTGAGCGGGACATCCATCCATCCATTACGCACTTTCTTGACTAATTCTTGTCCTGCCCTAACCTCACCTTTATTACCACATGTAATTATCTTAGGATACTTAGGATTTTGCTTAAACAAAAGCTCATGGCATAAGAGGCATGATCCCACTACTCTTTTTTTATCTAAGCTCAGGTATTGATAGTTGCACGATGGCATGTCTAATGATGATGAGGGCCGCGCTATTGCCTTCTTTTTGTATGGCAATCTTGGAAGATATGAATGATAGTCACTTCACTAGGTGCAACCACCCCTTCTTATCAATGACATTTGAATGTATGCGTTAGCATAAAGGGCTACCTATAGTGTAGACCCTTTCTTACCAAGTCCCTTAGGCCCCCTTGTAGTACAGGCCTTGAAGAGCATAGGGATGATGTCTAGTATACTCCCTCCCCATGTATTAGGTGTAAAAAAAAAGGGATAGAGATGAAGCACAATAAGAGGACAAAATGGAATTCTCATATAACATCAAAGTGCCACAAACATTGCACCTAGGGACAATTATATCCCTAGTCCCTTCCCCCCCACTTCACATACTTAGGGCACATCAAGGGTAGGACAACACATCCAGGTAGCTTCCACTTGCCTACGATTAGAAATGTCTCCCTAAGTCACATCCACAACACCTCAACTTATACACAAAGTGGGTTCCTCAAGTGTGGGACAACACCATGGGCTTAAAATTCAACCCAACTCCTAGTTCCATTGGCACAGTGAGGTTGACATGCCCCCAGGTAGTGCACTTCCTTTTCCTTTCAGGTACATTCGGCAACCCGTGATCAACCATCGACATAAACTTGATGCAAAGAAAACACAAAGAAAGCAAAGAAAATTAAAAAGACATAGAGGATGGAGCATAAAAATGCGACCCAATGGAAAAAACAAGAGGAAAAGAGCTAAAAGCATAAGAAGTAAACTTAAAAGTCTAAGGCAAGTGCAAAGGGAGAAAGACGTACTTTAAATATAAAAGTGGACCCTAAATACATGTAAAAGAGTGTCAGGATCCCTCTTGTGCAACTTGTAAACGTTGAGGGGCATGGGTGAAGGAACCATGTAAATATGAAGGAAATAGGGAAAGAGGATCTAGGCTAAAATAGCTAGTCATATAAAAAAGGATGGGCATCCAAAGTGGAGTAGGGTATGCATAAAAATGCAAAAGGTAAATGAAAAAGCTCATTCTTATGTGTGGCCAAAACTAGCTCTCTTCTTCTCCTTCTTCTTCTTGTTCTTGCTTGTGCTTGTGCTTGAGAGAGGAAGTGTGAGAGAGTGAGTGTGTGAGGGTAAGGGACCATGGTGGAGAAGTTCTCTATCATTTTCTCTCTTCTTCTTCTTCTCTTCTCTTTTCTTATCTCGCACGTGGCAATGGAGCTTGGAGCTTGGAGCTTGAGGATTGAGCTTGCTTGAGCTTGTACCTTGGATCTTGGAGCTACTAGAGAGCTTGAGGGAGGAGGCAATTCGATTGGGCATGAAGGTAAGATTACTATGCTTGTAAGTGCGAGAGCGTGCATGGGTATGTGAGAGGTAGCCATTGCACTTGGCTTGAAATGCTTAAAACAATAAACAATCCATGGGACTTGGCGGTCGATTAAGAAGCTTCCACAACATGAGTTTCTGGAACTCACTAATGTGAAGCTCTGCATCCTCCTCCTCTAACCCATTAAAGATGGGTAAAGAAAAACCTAAAGGCAGAAAATCCAGTGTTTCTATAGGAATTGCAATAGGTTATGCCATAACAACAACCAAATTTTCTATAAGAGTTTGTAACAGTATGACTGCAACCCCACTTGAAGTGGGTTGACTTATTGGGAGAAGGGGAGCACTAGAGGTTCCTCCTCCTCTTAATGGATTATTTGTGGCACTAGGGTCACTAAGACCTCTCCCTCATAGGGATATCAGGATGGTACATTGAGGGGAATATCTCCTAATGATTTCAACCTCCTACCTAGCCCTTTTGGCTCTGTCTTGTTTTTGGATCTCGGCTTGATGATGTTTATTGAGAAATAATGGGTCTATATTGATGCTCTTTGGTATAAACTAACTTACTAGTCTCTAATTAACCAAGATTCAGGACCACCACTTATTAGCGGCTCCCAATAAACACACCACCTGTCAAGACAAAAAATGGGACCTTCATTAGGTTTAGGGCTCTAGTTGACCCTCCTAAACTCATCTAAACAACTCCACGGCCTCGTGTCTAGGAGTATATAGATACTACAAAATTGATTATCAAAAGAACGCATTTGTAGATACCATCTCTAGATTGTAGTCCAACGTGATGCCCTTCTCGGCTCCAAGCAGGAGGAGTACCCAAACATATCGATGGTGGCTAGCACCTCGTAACACAAACGAAGGGAGCGCCCCCAGCTTATCACTGTGTGTAATGAAAGTGATGGTGAGAGAAAGAGAGAGAGATAATGAGACAATGAGATGGAGAATGAACCACACACTTGTATTGCACACTTGCTTACATACTTGCACATTGGAATAGGTGAGAGTACACATATATATACAATGAAGGTGTGGATATGGTAGGTTCTCTTAATGAAGTATCATCCACATGTTTTAGATCCATCTTATCTAGTTCTCCTAAATATCTAGATATTGTCTTTCTAGATAGTCTCTAAGTGCATGTTCATATGAGTACATTCTAATATTCTAACATTTCCCCTCTTTAGAAAAGATTAACAATATCTTCTAACATTCTTCCTCCCTTCTCAAAAGAAAATAGGATTTTCTTTTGCAGTACAAAGACTGTCTGCTAATTATTTTGGCTACAAGAGAAGTAAGATTACAATGATGACTATAGCATGAGACCTTATCCTTGTTGTTGTGCAGAAGATATACATCAATCTTTGCTTGCAATAATTTAAGGGATGTAAGTTGATGATGAAGATCTTTGGGCTTTGGTTGATGGATACCTTGATGAAGCGTTGATCACCATAGTTTGCTTCATGATAGACTTGATAAGAGATGGGCTCATCATATAAATAGATGTTATATTCCGATTGAAGCTTGATAGTTGTGAAGTAAAATAATGGTGATAGCATGTTTGTATATGGAAATATGATCCCAGTGTCACTAATACCATAGTAAGATAGAGATTGATAAGGTGCTTGTGGCATGATCTTTGGGAAGGTTTTTGATGAATACGGAAGTGTAAAATAGCAAGTGATTGATGAGAAATTTCAAGAAAATTGTCTATGAGAGGACTCCAAGAGTTGAGTATCACATATTCAATAATAGCATAATTTAGTGTTAGTGTGCTTTTTTATCCATACACAGTAGTTTGTGCAAATGCGCACAAGTATTTCTTTGTACTTTATCCATTCTTTTTCCCTCCTTTGGAAGGCCAAATAGTTGGCTACTTTGAGAAAGATACAATTTGTAGATGATGATTTGGGTAAGGCAAGAGATAGACCACATTTCGTGATGATATTGAGAGAAAATTGGAAGAGAGAGTACTTGTGATTGTTGATGAGGTTGTTGCCATGTAACATAGAATAATGATTGAGATTTGGATATACAATTAGAGCATGATGATTGCAAGAGGAAGGTAGGATAGGATAGGATAGAAAGAAATGATGATTTGATAGATTGGGATTGATGGGACATAAATGAATATAGTGTGGATGGAATGTGATGGTAGGATAACAACATGTGTAGGGATTTAGGATTGCACATTGAGAAAAAGTGATGTGAAAATGAGAAACTCAGTGAGATAGGATTTTTATGTGTACTTAGAAACATTTTGAGAATCCCAAATGTGTAGGAGAAAGCCAAGAGTGTGTGCAATTGCATTTGTTCAAGAGATAGTAGCGCACATGTGAAGTGGAGTGTGTGTGCGTGACCCCATCAGAATATGATGATATTGAGCCCATAGAGAGAGCGTGAGATAAGGACCAGGATGCGATCTTGAGATTGAAGCAGAGTTTAGATAAAGACTAGATATTGAGTGACAAATGTAAGGAAATAGGATAGAACACATAGATGTAAGAGAAGCAGAAGTAATGTACCTGATGAGGGAGTGACCTTGAAGGTCGGTAGAAATATCCAAAAAGAGTTGATGAGGAACAATAGGCATATCCATATTGTTAATTGATAGAGTGATGAGATTTTGCCATCTTCTTGCCATTAAAGTACCATCCAAATGTGTTGAGCAATACAATTCAATAGAGAGGCCATGGACAATTCCTTCTTGGGCCTCGAGATGTAGAGTACAAAGGGCATCCCCTTCTTCAATTGTCGTTCCAACTAAGATAAAGTCCTCTATTTTAGGATGTAAGAGGAGAGGCTCATAGGGGTGACAAACATTGTAGTATTGAGAGTGACTAGGAGAGCTAGAACATGCTAGGATGGATGAGTTGAGAGCATGAGAGCACAAAATGGAATATTCATTGTAGAGAGATGGATAAGAGGGGCCTTCATGGGGTAGAGAATTGGGATTTTCCATCAAAGAATTTTCTATGTATTCCACTAGTTGATAAGAGAGAGTGAATAATGGACTCAATGAGGATAGAAGGATGGAACATATGTGTTGCATTATGTGATAGGAATATCTTGTGACAAAGACTTTAGATAAGGAAGAACATTCAAAGTTTAACAAAAGAGGTGAGAATAATCATGTGGCAAGGGCAAGGAGCTAGGAAACTATTTGAAGCATATGCATATTGGCACAAAGTAATAAGGTAGTCTATGTAAGTGAGGATAAGATTAGAGATAAGGTTTGTGGATAATGATCAATAAAAGTGGAGAAAAATGGGAGGTAATGTAAAGGCTTGAGCTAGAATAGAAATGAGTGAAGTATATGTGGCATGGATAGCTCAATGTCTCAAGGCAAAGAGGGCGAGGTTGGTTTGAGCAAAGATAGAAAATATACGTGGCTAGGGAAAAGATTCTTTGAGGATGAGGTTGGGTGAGAATTAAATGGATTGTGTGTGGAAGATCAGTTTAATGGGTAATGGATAGGTGGGCCACAAATGAGTGAGAGAGAGACGGGGTTTAGACCTTAATATGGCAAAGGACCAAAGGGGTAGGTAGGTGGAGAGAGGAGATAAGATGAGATAAGGATGACAATAATGATAAAGAGGACAAATATCTATCTCTCTCAAGGAGACGTGATAATGAAGAAGATAAGAGTAGGTGAAGATGAGAAGAATATGCAAAAAGTAGGTGGACATGATAAGATGAGATCAAGATAATGAGGATAAGGTGCATGTGGATAAGGTTAGTTTACCTTGACGCGGATTCAAATCCTACTAATCTTCATACAAGGAAATTGATTTTGATTGCATATAAGAAATAATCTAAGGATTATTTGAGTAGACAAAAGCCAAAAGCTAATAATCTAGGCCTTTAGGAGCTTGGTGTGCTCTGATACCATGTAGTGAAAGTGATGGTGAGAGAAAGAGAGAGAGATAATGAGACAATGACATGTAGAATAAACCACACACTTGTTTGTTGGGGGTAAAGGTGCCTTCGCCTAGCCGCCCATGTATTACTACACTAACAGTCACCAACATTGCACACTGCAGGTGGTGGGCACCCGTCACCGTCACTTTATTCTTTATTCTTTTAGTGACAGTTTAAATAAAGGAAGGCCCGGTCACACATTGCGACTGTTGGAGTTTCCATTTATTGTCTCTCTCTTTCTTGCTCTTGCTCTCCCGCCATAGCTCTCGAGTGCAAGCTTCAATCCTTCTCACCTTTCAACTAGTATCAAAGCACAACTTCTGGCTCTTGAGCTTGGCTCGTGGCATTCTCAGCTTCCCATCGACTCCCCACTCACATTGGGTCTCCTTCCCGGCAGCCATAGCTCATTCTCTTGAGCTCCCGTCACTCCCTGGCTTCCCGAGCTTCTTTCCAACCTATTGAGGCACTATCAGGGCATTGACATTGAGGTATTGCTTCATTATTTTAGAGATTTATCTCAGTCCACAGGTCTAGGTAAACATAGTTTTCATAGGTTGTGGGCAGCCATAGCTCACACCTCAGAGTGGGAGAGAAGGAAGGAGTCTCACTTGTAGCTTTCTTGCTTGCACAATGGGGGAATACACACACAGGTGGGGGCTGAAAACAGTTTTCCTCTTCTTAGTTGTGTAAGCCAAAAGAACTCTAGTACATAGAAATAGAAGAACCCTATATATGGGTCTCAAACCAAACTCAACTAACTAAGGTGGCATACAACTGAGCCACGAACTAGAGTAGATAAGGATAGCTGTTATCTAGCTATTATTAATAGGCGGTGTACCAACCACATCTACAATTAACAAGTTGGTGACATAAATGCACAACAGTCACCCTGGCATATCACGAGTGGAGCTCGATATCTCAACACTCCCCCTCGAGCTCAATTCCAATTCCTGCACACCAAGCAAGTCTTTGAACTTGCGCAGCTTCTCTGCACCCAATGCCTTCGTGACTATGTCAGCTACCTGATCCTCTGTGCTGACATAAACTAGATCAATAAGACCTAGTAAAACCCTCTCCCGCACATAGTGATAATGCACCTCAATGTGCTTTGTTCTAGCATGATATACTGGGTTATTTGCCAAGTGTATACTACTCATGTTGTCACAATAAATGACAACTGGCCCATCTGTAGGTTGATGCATATCATAAAGTAGCTTATGCAACCAAGCTACCTCACATGCAGCCATTGTTGCACCCCTGTACTCAGCCTCTCTGCTTTACAAGGCAATTGTAGGTTGTTTCTTGTTGCTCCAAGTGACTGTAGCACTCCCAAAAGAGAACACATATCCACTAGTAGATCGTCTATCAGAAATACTACCAGCCCAATCAGCATCAGTGTATCCATGCAACTGTATCTAAACCCCAGTCTCATAAAATAGTCCATACTACAATGTGGACTTCACATACCTGAGTATGCGTCTAGCCACATCCAAATGTGGTTTCCTTGGAGCCTGCATAAACTGACTTACCAATCCAACAACATGGCTCAAATCTCACCTGGTAATAGTCATATAAATCAAACTTCCTACTATGCGTCTGTACATAGTAGGGTCTTCGAGAAGCTCACCTGCATCTGCGTTCAACTTCACATTCTGCTCCAAAGGAGCTGAAATAGGCTTACAGCTTGTCATCCCATATTTGGACAGCATGTCCAATCCATACTGCCTCTGCAAGAGCCATATCCCACTTGGTGATCTAATCACCTAAATGCCCAAGAAATAACGTAGCTCTCCCAAATCCTTCATCTCAAACTTCTTCTTCAATAGCATTTTCACATGAAGGATATCTTTATCACTATCACCTGTGATAATCAAATTATCAACATAAATGACAAGCAGCATAATGCCTTTCTCTGTTTTTCTCACATAAAGTGAGAAATTTGCCTTGGAAATCTAAAAGCCAATAGTGACAAGATACTGTCCTATCTTGTCAGACCATGCTCTAGGTGCTTGCTTCAAGCCATACAAGGCTTTCTTCAACCTGCAAACAAACTTAGGATGAACAACATGCACATAACCTGGTGGCTGCTCCATATAGACCTCTTCTTGCAAATCACCATGCAAGAAGGCATTCTTTACATCCATTTGAGGTAAAGACCATCCCTTTGATGCAGCCATAGCAATGACTGCTCTTACGGTTGCCATCCTTGCAACCGGACTGAATGTTTCTTCATAATCAATGCCATATGTTTGTGCATACCCCTTGACTACTAATCTTGCCTTGTATCTGTTCACAGAACCATCTGCATTGTGCTTCACCTTATAAACACACTTACAACCAATTGCATTCTTACTTTAGGCAAAGGTACCAATTCCCATGTACCATTTTCTTCCAAGGCATCCATTTCTTCATCCATGGCTTTCTCCAATTTTTCTTTTCTCATGGCTTGCTCAAAAGAAGTGGGTTCTGGTTCCTGTATCACTTTGACCATATAGGCATAGTGAATGGTTGTAAATCCATCATATTTCAGCCTGTTCACCACAAGATACCTAGCTCTGGTAGACCTGCGCAAAGTAGGTTCACTCCTAGGTGCTCTTAAAACATCCATGGTCTTCCTTACTCCAGGTGTAACAATAGAAGGAATACCCAACTCATCATCAATGCTCTGTTCTGAGCCACTGGATTCACCATCCACATAAGAGTGACCTGCATTCATATCAAACATGGAATGATCTACCTTCTTTTTCCTTTTCGTGAAACCTGCATACCACCATCTGCATTGTTTTGAGGAGATTCTCCTGATCTCAATCTGCCTGTCCATGGCGAAGAATGTAAACCACTGCTAGAGGACACTCCAGGTCCACTAATATTTTGTGACTGCTGCTGTGAATTCTGTGCAGCATTACCATTTTGTGCATCTACATTATCAATCACATTTACTGGTTTATACCAGCTACTCATCTCATCAAAAACAACATCTCTACTCACTGTAAACTTACGAGCAGAAGGGTTATAGCATCTATACCCTTTCTGCTCTGCAGAGAGTAACCAATAAAGATGCACTTCTCAGCTTTTGGATCCAAGTTGGATCTCAACTCATCTGGCACATGAACATAGGCAATGCAACAAAAAACCTTCAAATGAGAGATATATGGTTTCCTACCAGTATATCTCTCCTCTGGAGTCATCCCATGTATTGCTGCAATGGGAGCCCTGTTCATTATGTAGACTGCTGTAGCAACTACTTCAGCCCAGTAAAAATCTGGCAAGTCTTTTTCATTGAGCATGGCAGGAGATACCTCTCCAATATTCTTGTTTTTTCTCTCTGCAATTCCATTTTGTTGTGTGGTATGACTGCATGAATATTGCTGCTTTATGCCATGCTCGCGCAGAAACCTTGCAAACTCATTTGAGAGGCACTCTCCCCCTCCATCTGACCTTAGGCATTTTATTTGTAGGCCTGTTTCTTTTTCAACCATAGCTTTAAGAGTTTTGAAATGCCCAAAAACTTCACTTTTCTTTTTCATAAAATACACCCAAAATGTTTGGCTATAGCCATCAATAAAAGTGACAAAATAATGACAGCCTCCAAGAGATGCAGCTTTAGTAGTCCACACATCAGAGTGGATTAATTCCAATGGCTTCTTACTCTCTTGAACATGTCTAGGAAATGGTTTCATTGCCTGTTTTCCAAATTGACAGGCTTCACATACCTTATGCATTTCTGCAACCTTGAATTTAGGCAATCCTGCAACAATATTTTGGGCTTACATTGATTTAAATCGCTGTACATTAATATGACCGATGCGTTTATGCTAGATATCAATATCTGCAACTACAACGGTCCCATGTGCAAACATTGCTGCACTCAATTCAGACATGTCTGCATCCAACGTAAACATTTTGCCCTTCTTCTTCCCTTTTGCTATCAAGCGACCTTTATTTTTCATATCCTCAACAAAGCATCCATGAGAATTAAATCTGACCTGCAAGCCCTGCTCAACCATTTGACCAACAGAAACCAGGTTCTTGGTGATATTCGGGACATGAAATACATCCGACAGGTATTTCTTTTTCCCATCCTGCATAGACAAAGGAATCTTTCCAATTTGCATAATAGGATGTGCAGTATCATCACCAGTCTCCACAAATCCTGGTTTTTCCATTTTCCTTGCATCCTGCATCCATTCTGCATGACCTGTCATGTGGTTTGATGCACCTGAGTCAATATACCACACATCGTTTATTTCTTCTGCACTTGTCACAGAATTGGTCATGTGCTGCACCATAAACAAATGCTCATTTCTGTCATCACCCTGTCTGCTAGAAGATGCATAATTCCCTTGTTGCAATTTTCCATTCATGATGTCATTCTGCTTTTTATAGCAGTCTTTAGTCATACGACCCATTTTACCACAGTAGTAGCATTCAACATTGTTGTTTGTATTTTGGCCTCTTTGCCATCCACCACGACCTCTTTGGCTTCCCCTGCCTCTAGAGTTACCACGTCCTCCTCCAAAGGACTGGTTTTCTTGAGTTTGTTGCATATTCTCATTTCTACCATGGCCTCCAGATCGGCCTCCTCTACCTCTGCCTCTACCTCTTCCAGCATTTGAGTAGAAGACAGCTTCTTTTGAAGTTCCTCCTGAAGAAGATGCACCACCATTTCTTTGCTCCTCAGAAATTAGAAGAGCAATCAGCTCCTCAAAATCAGGAAATCTTTCATGAACTGAAATAGAAGTCCGAAACTGTGCATAATCCTTTCCTAGACCATTCAAGGTCATAGAAACTAAATCATCATCTTCCACTAGCGACCCGATGGAAGCAAGTGCATCTGCAATCGTCTTCACCTTCATGTGGTAGTCATTGATGCTCATACTTTCTCTTTGCACATTGTGCAACTCTTGCTTGAGCTGCATTTTCCTTGCTTGCATATTTGTGCTATATATTTTTGACAAAGTATCCCATGCTTCAATCATAGAGCCTGAAATGCTAATAGACAGCCAGTACATAACTTTTCTGGCTCTCTCATGCCATGCTTTACATGCCTGCATTTGCTGTTGATTGGGAGCATCAGGAAGAACTGGTTCCTCTTCATTTTCTACAACGAATTCCCAATATCCTTTTCCCATAAGGAAATTCGTCATTTTAAACTTCCATGCTTGGAAGTTGTTCTTGTCAAGCTTTTCAGTGACAATCTGTGAAAGAGAATCAGACGCCATTACAGAACACTGGAAAAAATTCTGTCACTGCAAAGAACACAGCTTCAATCTCACAAGGGCAAATCTGCAAAACTGACGAAAGTGGTATTTGACCAGACAGTCACTTGCTAGTGACGATTTTGCATCAACAGGCAACAAGGATGATTCTGTAACTCCCAATGTCTCTGCGCACAGGCATACGATGCAATTTCTATGGTAACTTTTCACCGACCTGTAGAACAATGGTCGCACAGCATAAAACAGGGCCTTTTCCTGAGTGCGTGCAGAAAACTTCCGCCTCCAAAAAAGGCCCCGAAATGGCCTCAAATAAAAAAAACAGAGCAACCAAGGGATAAAGCCCTTTCCCCGCAGCATATATTGCCCTCTTGCTACACCGCGAAGGGCGTCTCAATCTGAGACAACGCACTCTTGCACTTTTCGGCTGTGCTACCTGCAGAGACTTGCTCCCAAAACAGAAAAATGAAAACAACACTAGTCCTCTTACCAGAACACGGCGAACTTGGCTTGCTTTCTTGAGCTCCTTACCACGAACAAGGCTTTGATACCATGCCAAGATTGTCAGAGAGAAGGAAGGAGTCTCACTTGTAGCTTTCTTGCTTGCACAATGGGGGAATACACACACAGGTGGGAGCTGAAAACAGTTTTCCTCTTCTTAGTTGTGTAAGCCAAAAGAACTCTAGTACATAGAAATAGAAGAACCTTATATATGGGTCTCAAACCAAATTCAACTAACTAAGGTGACATACAGCTGAGCCACAAACTAGAGTAGATAAGAATAGCTATCATCTAGCTATTATTTATGGGCGGTGTACCAACCGTATCTGCAACTGACAAGTCGGTGACATAAATGCACAACGGTCACCTTGGCATATCACGAGTGGAGCTCGATATCTCAAAATTGGAGCTTCCTTCACCTGGATCTTGCTTCTATCCTATCAAGGCTTGTTGAGGCTTGGTGTAGGACTTCTTTGGCCCCCACTTGTGCCCTCTTGGGCTCCAATGTTGATGCATGGGACAGTAGACCCCCCTTAGCTAACTCACGTTTTTTTTGCGCATGTTTCAAAATTTGGCCCAAAAATCACTCTTTTTGTCATATCTCGGGCATTCGGAACCCGATTTAGGTAAGGTAAGAGTCTAAGTTGGGGTTTTGGCACGCTCTGGACATGATGGTGATGTCGAATTTGCCAAATTTTGATGATAGAATATTTTACAATAGATTTTAGGTCTGAGACAGCATGTATTTGTATGTCTATGGCTTATGTGATGCTTCTACTAATGTCTATTGATACCGGATCACTTGTGGATGTTATGCCTCTTATGTGAGATGCATTTGGAGGTGATTTAGCTCAGCCATTGACTGTTTTGAACAATCCCAGATGTGTCCAAAACAGGGTAGTCACCTGTTACTTCAATTTTATACTTACAGGTCTTGGCATTTGATGCCTGATTATGCCCAGTTGGTGCCTATACATACGGGAATGTATGCCTATGGTTTGCCTATGGATTTGAGCTTGGATTGAGCAAAGCTTGATGAGTTATGCAAGTCCACTATTGTATTATCTCTCACAAAACAGGTGCATTACAATGTATTTGAGGAAGAACAAAGTGCATGGAAGTTGTGGGATAAAATCAAGAATCTCTATGACAAGAAAAGTCCAGCAAGTCAGATGTATTGGCTGAAGTAGCTTATGGATTTGTGCATGAAGGAGAATGTGATTATATTTGCTGGATTGAGCCAGTTCCATGCTATACTCAAGAACTTGACTTCGCAGGACATCACTTTTGCAGAGGATGACACTTTTCTTTTCTTGCTTGGTACTCTTAATGAGTCATGGGATGTATTCTGCACTGCATTATGTGCCTCTACTACTACCCTGAAATTATATGATATTGAGAGTGCTCTTCTGCAGGAAGAGGTTAACCGTAAGAATTTGGATGCCTCTCGTGTGTCGCATGCTATGACAATTAGAGGTAGGAATGATGGATATGGAAAGCATGGCAGTGGCAATGGCAGTGGATGGGATTCTCAGAAATCTTGGTCCAAGTCTCGTGGGAAGTCACGTAGCAAATCCCATGGCAGGAATGCAGATGTTACTTGTCACGATTGTGAAAAAAAGGGCCATATTAGGCCACAATGCCATGTACTGCACAATGAAAGGTGCAAAGATAAGGGAAAAGACAAAGTGCAGGATAAGTCGTCTGATTGCAGCATAGTGCCTGCAAAGTCCAATGTTAAAATTGAAGAGATCAATGTTATGCAGCCTGAGGATGTTGATGATGATTATATCCTTGCAGCTGCTTCTAGTGCTTCGCACATGATAGAGATACACTCTATGTATGCACAGTGTTGGCTCTTGGACTCAGGTGCATCCTTTCATGTGACACCTTGCTGAGAGTGGTTTCATTCATACCATACTATTCGGGTTCCGTGCACTTGGGTGATAATCCTTCTCTTGATATTGTGGGCATTGGTGATGTTAGGCTGCAGTTTCCTTCTGGCAGCAATTTTGTTATGCAAGATGTACGTCATGTACCTGGTTTAACACACAGTCTCCTATCAGCTGGATAGCTTGATGATGCAGGTTATTATGTATCTTTTGGAGACTCTGTATGGAGATCACTCGTGGGGCAGACTTGTGATTGCGAGAGGTGCCAAGGCTGGCAGCCTCTATCCTTTGATTGTATCCGCTTCTTCCCTTGAACATGTTGTTCATGGGTTCTATCCCACATGTATCTCTTTGGCATGCCCGTTTGGGCCATATGTATTTGAAGGGAATGAAAATGCTTTTTGGTTTGCAGTACTTACTACCCCTTGAGCATAAGAAGTCTAGTAGGCCACGCATGAGTGAGCCCTTGACATTGGTACATTTGGATGTCTATGGGCCCATGCCTTGTCAGTCTATGGGTGGTGCAAAGTATTTTGTTACGTTCATAGATGATTTTTCACGAAAATTTTGGGCTTACCCCATTAAGCTAAAATCCGATGTCTTGGTTGTGTTTCAGAGATGGCTCGCATTGGTTGAGAACCAATCTGGGTATAGGCTAAAATGCCTAAGAACAGATAATGGGGGTGAGTATGTCTCACCTGGTTTTGAGCAGTTATGTGATGAGAGGGGTATGAGCCGCCCCCTACACCCCCCAGAATGGTTTGGCTAAGTGGATGAATAGAACCATCCAGGAGCGTGTACGCAGTATGCTTAGCCATGCAGGCATACCACAGAGCTTTTGGGCTGAGGCAGTTAGTACAGCTGTGCATGTCATAAATAGGTCACCTTCTAGTGGTTTGGATTTCCAAGTTGTGAGGAGGTATGGACCGAAAAACCTCCCTCTTATGCGCATCTCCATGTCTTTGGATGTGAGGCATTTTGCCATGTGCCCAGGGACAAGAGAAGTAAGCTGGATCCTAAGAGTGTCAAATGCATTTTCCTTGGTTATGGGGATGCAGGTGAGATGGGTTACCGTCTCTGGGATCAGCAGGCACGAAAAGTCATCCGCAGTCATGATGTAGTCTTCCATGAAGACAAGATGCATAGGTAGCCTGAGAGAGTTGTTGAGATCCGCAGGGTCATATTTCAGGAGGAGCCGAGAGCTCCCGCACAGCTAGTTGGACAGCCTACAGCTACAGTAGATGCTCATGGTTATGGTGTTGGACATGCAACTGGGCAGACAACAGAGCCTGCCGTGAGACGGTCTACTAGAGACAGACGTCCACCTGATAGATTTCAACCCTCGATGCATTATGTCTTGGTTACAGATGCAGGAGAGTCTTTCACTTATGATGAGGCTATGCGTAGGGATGACAGTCACTCCTGGGAGAGGGCTATGCAGTCTGAGATAGAATCCTTGCATAAGAATGACACTTGGGATTTGGTTTCCTTGCCTATAAGCAAGAAGGATTTGCCATGCAAGTGGGTGTACAAGCTGAAAAGTACCCTTGGACACCCCAAGCTGGCATACAAGGCTAGAATGGTAGCAAAGGGTTTTAAGTAGGAGCATGGTGTGGACTTTGATGAGGTCTTTTCTTCTGTGGTTAAGATGACCACCCTGCGCTTAGTCTTGGCTTTGGTTGCTCAGCTTGACTTGGATTTATACCAGATGGATGTCAAGACAGCTTTCTTACATGGGGACTTGCATGATGAGATTTATATGGAGCAGCCTAAGGACTTTGCAGAACTTGGCAGGGAGCACCTAGTGTGCAAATTGAAGAAAAGTCTTTATGGCTTGAAACAGGCACCTAGGGAGTGGTATCATAAGTTTGATGCCTTTATGCAGTCACAGGGCTACAGCAGAAGTGCTATGGATCCGTGTCTTTACACGAAGAAAGCCCATGATGGTTCTTTATTGATTTTGGTACTCTAGGTGGATGATATGCTGATAGCAGGGAAAGCTCATGATGAGCTAGATGCTCTTAAGGCTTAGCTCAAAAAGAGCTTTGAGATGAAAGATCTGGGACATGCCACTCACATACTTGGTATGCGCATTAGACGCGACAGGCATCAGGGACTTCTCTACTTGTCACAAAGGGAGTGCATCCATAAAGTCCTTGAGCACTTCCGCATGCAGGGCGTAAAGCCTATTGGCTATCCATTGCCTTCTTATGTGAAGGTATCACAGGCTGATTGTTCGCAGACAGATAAGCAGAGGGCCAAGATGGCCAAGATTCCCTATGCATCCATAGTGGTGGGCAGTCTTATGTATGCCATGATCATCACTCGTCCAGATATTGCCTTTGCAGTTGGTGTTGTGGCACGCTATATGGCTACACCTGGCAAGAAGCATTGGGACGCCATAATGGTATCATGAGGTACCTGAAGGGCACTGCATATATGTGCATATGCTATGTGAGACACGAGATACAAGTAATGAGGTATACTAACTCTGATTATGTAGGACATGCAAATGGTCAAAGTCCACTTCGACTATGTATTGACCTATGCTGGAGGTACTATTTCTTGGATGGCAACATAA